>NW_007729766.1:25884-65922 GCF_000696425.1 Galeopterus variegatus | reverse complement strand
GTTGCTCCCACGCCTCGCTCAGCCAGTGAGCGGGAGCCGGTCCGCACGTGGGATCCGACCCCTCGGCGGGAGCGCCGCCATGCTTCCCAAGCGGCGCACTGTAGCAGTGCGCCACCGGGCCGGCCCACCTATTCCCTATTCTTGAGAGCAGATTTTTAACAGAGAAAAGGGGGAGGCAGGAAGCACTCAGGGAATTTTATAGGAAGCCATGGAAGGAAGAAATAGCCCCAGAAATGGGAGATTAAGGTTCCAAAGATGAGATATTTCAACTTTTACTGTCTGGCTTAAAAACAGTCTCCTATTTTTAAAACAGCCCCACTGGGGACTTTTGGTGACAAACTTCCTGGATGCCCACAACCTCAGGAGGTGAAGCAGGTACCAGAGCCGGTGGGGCCAGCGGCCAGCGTGCTGCTCACCAGCAAGGGAGGAGGAAAGTTGAAGGAAGAGTCAAGAGGAAGCTGGTGAAGGTATAACACAAGAAAGAGAGGAGCCTTGATGCTGAGAGGAGACATTCGTGCTTTACAACCCCTCAGGGAATACTTAGAGGACAAGGCCTCAGAAAGGAGCTGTGTGGTGGGAGGAGGCAAGTGTCCCTCACTGCCCTCTCGGGACACACAGACCTCACTCCCCTTTTCGGGTCCCTGGGCTGCAGGGAGGACTCCTGCCTTCTGCACCTTCTCCCTCTCAACCTTTTCCTTCTCTTGTGGGCTCAGGTGGTTAAAGATGCTTGGGATTTTTGCCTGATGCAAAATCCCTAAGGCAAGGAAGCACTAAAGGAACTAGACTATTTTGGAAAGAAGGGGAGAGAAAAACATTTCTTTAGAAAAAGGAAAACATAAAAGGCATTGAAACATCATACTCTACCCCATAAATATGTACAATTACTATGGGTCAATTGTAAATTTAAAAAAATAAAAAATAAAAAGGAAAACATAATGGTACTTCAAAAAGTTCATGGAAAAATGGAATTAAAGGATAATACAAATCTTTTCATGAACTTTTTGAAGACTCCTTCTGTTTTGAATAAGGAATATATATACCTAGTGGGTAAAACTCAAAAGCTATAGAAGGACAAATAAGTTTTACTCCTACTCGCGTCTACCCCCCGCCACGCACGCCCTGTTCTCACAACCTTGTGTTAACCATTTCTGTGTATCTTTCCGGGAGTATTTTAAGCATGTACAAGCAAATGCTCTGTTGTTGTTTTTTTTTCCCCAGCTTCAGTTCTTTTTACTGTATACTGCTCTATACGTTTTTTTCCACCAAATATAACTTGAAGATTGTTTGATATTAATACATAAACAGCCTCTTCATTTTACAATTAAAAAATATTCCATTGCATGGACATGTAATTTTAATTTAACCAGTCCCCTGGGCCGGCCCGGTGGCACACTGGAGAGTGCACCGCTTGGGAGTGCGGCGGTGCTCCCGCCGAGGGTTCGGATCCCATGTGGAGACCGGTTCCCGCTCACTGGCTGAGCGCGGTGCGGGCGCAACACCGAGGGTTGCGATCCCATTACCAGTCAGTAAAAAAGACAAAAAGGAAAAAAAAATTAATTTAACCAGTCCCCTACTAGTAGATATTTAGGTTGTTTTCCATCTTTTGATCTTTCAGAATAATGCAATGAATGAACCTGTATGTAGATTGTTTATCAGATGTACAAGTATATCTGCAGGGTAAATTCCTAGAAGTGGAATTACTGGGCCCAAAAGTATGTGCATTTGTAATTCTGACCTGTCTTGCCAACTTGCCTTTCATAGAGATTGTATCAATTATACCTTCTCCAGCAGCATGTGAATGCTTTCTCCCCCGCATCCTTGCCAGCACAGTAATTTATCAGACTTTTTCATCTTTGCGCATCTGATAAGTGAAACATAATGTCTTGGTGTACTTTCATTTTACTTTTCGACCTTTAGTATGAAAAATTTCAGACATACAAAAAGGTAGAGACAAAAGCATAATGAACCACTGCCTAAATTTAACAGTTGTTACTATTTTGCCATATTTGGTTTTGTTTGGGGATTTGAAGTATTTTTAAAGTAAATTAAAGATCATCATGACATTTTACCCCTAATCACTTTATTATGTATCTCCAAAAAACAAGAACATTTCCCATCTAAACATTATACCATTATTACACCTAATAAAAATTAACAATAATTCCTTGATCTAATACCCACCTGATATTCAAATTTTTCCAGTTGTCTCAAAAATGTCTTTTATATTAGTTTGTTCACACTTATTAAGGACTATATATTTTAGTGTGTATGTGTTTAATTTGCAAGCTTTGGCCTTTTGTGCCTGTTTGCTGGGCTCATTCCTCTCCCTGTCTCCCCTCCCCTAGTGCCTCTCTGAAGTTTTCTTCACAATGTCCCCAACTACTCCAATTGGACATGGCCCCTCTCCTCTTTAACCCCTCAAGCATTTATTGTATGTGCTATTTATCTGGTAACTAATCCAATATTACCTTGTGACGGCTTTTGTGTTATTCAAAGGAAATGCCATTTTGTGTGGTTGCAATATTAACTTTGTCAGTTTGTGTCTTGTTTCCTCAACTAGATGGCGAGGCCTTGGGGAGAGTGGCTTGCCATATGCCCCACAGCAGCTAGGGCAGGGCCTTGCACATGGTAATAGCAGTAGTGATTGTGACAGTGGTAGTCACACTGCTGCAAGCTTTCTGTGTGCCAGCACTCTCCATGTATGCGGTCACTCATTAGTGGATACATTTCTGAGAGTTTCGGTGTCATGGGTATATTTGACCTCAAACTAAACCTTTGAAGGGGAGTGTGAAAGAAAGGTCACTGATCATGATACCTAGACAGTAATTCTGGATCAGAGCTGATCAAGGAGGAAGATGAGTCTTCTAGGGGAAGGCCTAACCCATCGGAAGGAATGAAGACAGCTCCCTGGGAAGGGAAGGGAAAGGAGGAGGACAGAGAAGAATGGAGAGGCCCTGGTTCTGATGGCAGCAGGGGCTGTGAGCCAGTCCATGCTGGGGGAGTCACCCCCTTTCCTGCACTGGCAGGGTTAGGATTCTGGAAACAAGGCCCGGCTCCTGGCAAGGCCTTGCCAAGGCCTCCTTTCCATAGCAGGTCTCTGCAGGATGGCCTGAGTCCCCTGGGAACAGCAGGCCTGGTGCACAGCTGCCTCCCCTCTGTCCACACCACCAGGATTCCCAGCCCAGCTGGCTCTGGGCCACCATCTCTCCTACACTTGGAAGGCTCCCAGTGAGCTTCTGGGCCATGAAGAGTGAATGTGCTGAGCGTGCCGATGTGGAGCAGCCGGAGCAAATGAGCTAATGAAAGTTAATCCCCACCCCTGGGCCTTTTCACTCCTTCTTATCATCATTAGCTTCTCGGAATCCCTTTCATGTCTCAACATTGCACAGTGCTTCAGGGTGCTGGGGATTCTGGGCAATTTCACCCAGAATTCAAGTAAAAGCAGCCAGGAGGCCACCTGCTTATGCTCTAAACCGGTGGCTCCAGCATTTTGGGGTGCAGGAGACGTCATTCATGTATCGAAAACTGGGGAGGTCTGAGGATGCTTTATGATACTTTAGCACCAAAATATGTGCCAGCCCAGAAGCCTAGAATTAAATTCCACGTCCCCAGCTAGAAGCACTTCCTTACCCTTGGACACACACAAGCAAACAGGACTCAGCACCCATGTAATAAAATTTTTGGATTCTTAGATAGGAAAAGGAGGAAGGAAGAAAGGACTTCAGTTTTTTAAAGACACTTACCTCTAAAGGGGCTAAAAATTTCAGCCCCTTAGTGAAAGGTTTCACACTGATTGGAAGGCTTAGCCATTTAAAGGACAGATCTGGTTTGTAGGGAAAGCGCCATGTGACTGTGGCTGGCTCTGTTGAATCCAAATATGCCCCAGAATAAATGTGATTGCTTTCTGTCCATTATTTCATTAAAACTTTAGTTACTAATGGTTACAAAACTATGCTGTCTACCCTAGGTGAATCATTGAACAGTATATGCATGTATTGAAAAAACACGCTGTACCCCGCAAATATGTACAAGTAAATGTTAAAAAAAAAAAAAAGACGAACTTCAGTTACATTTTGCTGAAGCAGCCCTTGAAATCAGGAAAGCAGTTTAATTTGCTGCTGACAAAAAGGGTAAGGAGAAGGGGGTTCCTCCTGAATCTTTACCCAGAGGCCTAGAATGAATGAATGCTATTTTAATTTTGTATTTATTTAAGATTTGTATAGTCAGTAGTAGTACTTTTCCTCTTCTTGGAAGTCTTATTTAGATGGCTGTCATGGAATTTTTCATATATGACTCAAACACATCATATTTATGGTAGAGTCTGTCTGTCTCAAAGATACTATCTGTCTGGTCCTTGAACTCCCCACCTCCACCCAGAGCCTGACACCTGACTGGTGGTACAGTAAACATTTACTGAATGAATTAGCAGATGAATACAGGGTCTGAGTTCCTAACACTAAAATAGCCATGAAGTAGGAAGGAATTTGATGCTACGAGCCTCAGGAGCTGCCGGGATTATACCCTTGAGGCAGCTCTGGCTAAGCTCCTCTTTGTTGTTGTTAAATCAGATGTTTAATAATTTATAAAGCCAACCCTTCCCCGGTTTGGGCTCAGTTGAGCACACATTCAGCCTGCTCGCACAGCCTTGACATTCCTGCCTGGCGGGGCTACTCTGAGTCTGCCCTGGCTGTGACCTACCCCCACACTCCTTCCCCAGGGACCCTCCACAGCCCCCAGGCCCAGCCAGACTGCCAGGTTCGCTCCAGCCCTAAATTTGCAAACCGAAGTGCCCAGAAGCCAACTGCCACAAAACCAAGCAGAATGAGGTTCACTCCTTTCTCTCTCTTCTCTCCTTTGTTTCTATCTCATTTTTTTTTCTTTTTTGCCACTCTTCTCTCTTTTGATCTTTCTCCTCTCTCTCATTCTTTCCCCTTTCTGTGTGCTATCCCAGTCTTCTGTCCTCACTCCAGCATTTTGTTTGCACTTCCCAAGTGCTAACCTGGACGGGTCACCAGCATTCGTTTGTACAGAGGTGCTAAGTAACCTACCTGAACTGGTACAATGTGGGCCAGGATCTTGGTTTGGGTCGATGCTGATTTAGGGTGAGGGTGTCATGTCTCATTCCCAGGACTGAAGATCTAGAACCCCTGCCTGCCATTCTGGTGTGAGCGTGATAGTGTGATGCAATGCATAGCCCCTGCCCAGGCCTTCCTCATCCCTAACCCCACGTGAACCATACATTCTATATACGTTCTCTGTTCCCTTTGCTCATCATTCTCCTGCACCTACCAGGAACTCCTGAGGGCCGGCAATTTGTTATACCTCTCTGTGTCATCAGGCCTAGCACAGGCCTGCCACATGACAGGAATTGAATACTGTTTGTACAGTCAGCCACAATACAGCTATGGAGCACCGACCGCGTGCCAAGCTTGGGGGACAGAGAGATGAATGAGACAGACTTCCCTGGGTTCTAGGAGCCTACATTCCTGCAGGAGAGACTTACCTTTAACTAATACTTGGAAATGCAAATGCAGGAGCCAGGGCACATAAGGGAGACCCGCGCCAGGGGAAGTGCCATTTACAGGAGGAACAGGACTGAGGAGATGGGGGTGGGGCGGAGTAGAGGGTGGAGAGAGAGCGTTCTAGGCAGAGGGGATGTTTGTTAGGTGGGTGAACCTGGCAATGAAATCTGAGCTCGATGGCACAGCAGTACAGAGTATTCTGACTGGTACAGGGAAACAGATGGCTGAATTAGGGGTGTCTTGATACTGTGTGTAAAATGTGGTGATGGTGGGAGCGAGCTCTTCATTGCCTTGGTCCTGATGGTGTGTGGACCAGTGTTGATGAAAGGCTATGCTTTGATCACAAATGCTCTGAGGAAGGGGGTGGAATGAATACATAAATCTCCTCTGCCAGGCATGGGGGAGCCCGGGATGAAGGTAAACTCCATGTCACATTGACCCTGCCAACCTCAGCGCCTCACCCAAGGCTCTTCTCCCCATTCAGATGAGCGGGAAGTTGTTCAGAAAAAGACCTTTACGAAATGGGTGAACTCCCACCTGGCTCGAGTGTCCTGCCGCATCACCGATCTCTACAAGGACCTGCGTGATGGGCGGATGCTCATTAAGCTGCTGGAGGTGCTGTCTGGAGAGATGCTGGTAAAGCTCCTTGTGGGCCCCTTCCCCCTGGGCCCTGTGGCTGGTGTCATTAGCCCCTCCTCAGGAGAGACATGGTCAAGGTTTCTCCCTGCTCCTGTGGGAAGTTCCGGTACTTAACAGTGTGAAGTGTCCATGCGGCTGACTGGGTCCTCTGGCCTCTTCCCAGAACTTCTTTCCTCCTCCTGATCACTCCTACCCCTCCTGCCCCTCCCAGGGCCATGCAGAGCTCCTGACTTCCCCACTGGGGTCTGGGCACCATAGCTACCTGAAGTGGCCTGGCCTCCACCCCCTCACATGGATTGCTGGAGGAATTTGCAGCCCTCTTAGAACCAAGAGAGAGGCGTGGGAGATACTTTTCTGTGTGTTTTACTGCTCTTGCAAGTGGACATCTGTTAGAGGCCCTCTCAGTTGTAACCCACCCAGCATTACTGCTGCCCCTGAAGAGAAGTAGATGAAGGTTCATGTCTTGCTCAGTTACTTCCCTAGTGACCTTGGGCCTATCAGGCAGGATCCTCTGCCTTCATTTCCCCCATGTGTAAAATGGGGTGACGATACTTGTGCCTGATGAAGTGCTCTGAGATACTTGGGGTTTGAGTGAAAAGGTACCATGTTCTTCTGTCACCTTTCAACTCCAGACTGAAGTTCTGCTTCTTACCTGCATTGAAACTTGCAGGGAAGGGAGGAGAATGGTTGACACATTATCAGTCACCATGCTAAAAGCCACTCTTATCACCAACCCACAGTAAATAGTTCTAAGAACTATGTGCCTGGCACATAGTAAGTGCTCAGTTAACTGTTGTGTTGCTATGTTCGAATGACATTTATCTTCAGAAGGCTTTGTTCAGACCCAGAATGGCACTGATGCAGCCTGTTGCAGAGCTCTGGGTGCTTTGGAGGGTGGGGGGAACTTCTGAACTTTGCTGAAAGGAAGGGGTTGACAAGTGTCAAGGAATGACTGTGGAACTTGGAGTTTGGCCAGGAGGGTGGAGGATGTGTGCTGATGACAGAAGCTGGTCCAAGCTTCAGTCGCTTGTGGGGTGATTGTGCAGTCCCCCCATGCCCACGGGGGCCACTGCTGTCCCCCAGCCAAAGCCTACCAAGGGGAAGATGCGCATCCACTGCCTGGAGAATGTGGACAAGGCCCTGCAGTTCCTCAAGGAGCAACGTGTGCATCTGGAGAACATGGGCTCCCACGACATCGTGGACGGCAACCACCGCCTGGTCCTGGGCCTCATCTGGACCATCATCCTCCGCTTCCAGGTGGGTCCCCGGAGCAGAGGAAGTCAAGGGAGCCTCTCAAAGTAGGGCAGGGCTTGGGGGTCTCATATAATGGTGAATAAAGTGTGAGTGTTTGTGTACATTCTGGGCGGCTAGAAACCTGTCCTATGGGACAAAGCTTGTAGGAAGGAGAAAAGATCTTCTGTGTCACCCCAGATTGCTGAAGCTGAGAGCAGGTGGCTCAGTCGGTAGCGTAGTCTTCTGAGAGAGAAAATGGAAGTTAATTAGAAGCTGGGTTGAGATCTCGCTGGAAGATCTGCTTTTTATCCCCTCCCCTTACATGTGATTCAGAAATTGCAAAAATAGTACAGAAGATGTACTTCAATATTTTTCAATCAGAAACTTTTCTCACCTTGAAATTCAAGGTCCAGATTATTTGTAAGGAAATTAAAAAGGGCAAGAGAAGGAAAATCAGGCCTTGCACTTGCTGGTTTGGGGACAGAAAGAATCTAGCCCAAGGAGGGGAGGACAGGGAGAAAGAAGATAGTGCAAACCAGAAGACTGGAGGCCTCATGTGGGTGGTCCTGGGAGTCTGCTCTCACTCTCCATGAGGGTGCGAGATTAAATGAGTAGCAGTGGAATCGGCAAGAATGAAGAGGCAAGAGGAGCTACTGATGAAGGTGCAATACCGTTTAATATTCGTGTTGCTCCTCGGCCTCACGGGCGTGCACCTCCAGAGGTGACATCAGGGTGTCTTGTCATTCTCAGTATCTTGTTCGAGTTACCCCATTACAGCTGTCTCGTTTGACATGAGGAAGTCATCCCTGTGCCATTCTGGCTGACTGAGGCAGGGAGACAGGCCACTGGGACCAGGGCCTCAGGGTGTGGTGTTGCGCAGGGCTGGCACTGCAGGTGGATGGCTACAGAGGAGGACAGAGGGAGGGAGCATCCCAGGGAAAGCAGGGAGGCACCGATCCACATGCAGAGCTGCCTCAGATCTCTCTCATTCTGCCTCCCTCAGATTCAGGACATTGTTGTCGAAACTCAGGAAGGTCATGAGACGCGCTCAGCCAAGGATGCCTTGCTGTTATGGTGTCAGATGAAGACAGCAGGGTATGCCACGGAAACCAGCCATTACCATGCTCCCACCAGCCCCTTGCTCCCTTGAGCGCTGCCATCCCCAAGAGACTAGATATCACCCAGAGCTACAGCAGCTTCAGTGTAATCGATGCAGTCTCTCCTGACCTGATTCTTTGAGGCCTGGAATACAGGATTCTTTTCCAGAGTTGCCTGCAGTCAAACCATAGGGTCAGACCATGGGGTCCATTAGGTGTATGGGCCACATCTTATGGGGGAGCCTCTTTGTGGGGCTTAGCTGCAGCCCTCTGAAATGGCTTGAGAAGGGACAGGTCCATTCCTCTCTGGTGTATCGGCCCTCAGTTCATACACTTGTTTAAAGCCACAAAAGAATCTATTTCTTTGGTCTTAATGTTTCTCTTGAATGCAGCTACCCCCGTGTCAATGTCACCAACTTCACCTCCAGCTGGAAGGATGGCCTGGCCTTTAATGCCCTGATACACAAGCACCGGTAAGAGGGAGGAGAGGGCTTGGGGACTGACATTGACAGCATTCCTGTGGGTGTTTGGATGCGTTGTACTTAACATGGAGGTCACAGGAATAGTACCTCCACCATTCCAGGCCCTGGCTTCCCTGCTTTTCTTAAATCCCTGCCACCCACTTCCTCATGTGCTGGTACCCGGCTGCCCCCGCTCCTCTGCTGCTGTTCTTCTTTCACCTCTGATGTTTGGATGCGTTGTACTTAACATGGAGGTCACAGGAATAGTACCTCCACCATTCCAGGCCATGGCTTCCCTGCTTTTCTTAAATCCCTGCCACCCACTTCCTCATGTGCTGGTACCCGGCTGCCCCCACTCCTCTGCTGCTGTTCTTCTTTCACCTCTGCCCGGCCACCTCCCTGCACCTGCCAATGTCTTTGCTTCAGTCTGTGGCTACCCCGCTGATGGTGATGTCATGGCCATTCCCTTTTAACAGTCCAGCTTTGTCCCCAGGCCCGACCTGATCGACTTTGATAAACTGAAGGACTCTAATGCCCGGCACAACCTGGAGCATGCGTTTGACGTGGCCGAGCATCAGCTGGGCATCATCCCGCTCCTTGACCCCGAAGGTGAGCCTTTTGCTGCAGCAGTTGTACAAGATGACACTTGCTCGCTGCTCCAGTGCAGGCGAGCCATGGGGATGGTGACCAGGCCAGGGCTCTGCTCTGGGTCTGCTCTTCAGCTCCAAGTTGGTTCCCAGCACCTCACCTGGCCTGTTTGGAGGTTCATCATGGACTTTGGATTCCTCTTCTTTCTTCTTTCTTAATTCATGGTCCTAATACAATTCCATCACTCTCTAACATTGCCACCCTTTACTGTTCTGTCCTTGCCCTGTTGGTTGTCACCTGGTGCCTGTAGTTGAACCTCATGCTGTAGGATCAGGGGATAAATCATCTGAGCCTGACTTTGATTTCCAGCACCTCTGCCACCAGTTTCCTGTCCCTCTTCACCATCCTGCTCCCTAGCCATCAGCTTATAGGAAACAGGAATTGATGAGAAACTACAAATCATAGTCAAAGAAAGTGTTTCTCCAGACCCCTGAGGGGGAGCAGAAGGGACATCTCAGACTTCTGAGTCTCTGAAGAACCTGTGCTGGAAAGCTCCTCCCTGGTTGGTGCAGAGCTGCGGGATTCTTTTCTGGTGATGACCTCAGCATCCTCAGCCCCTGAGCTCTCTGTGCAGGGCCTGTGGATCATCAAGTACATCCTTCTTTTTTCTCTCCCATCTGTCAGTGCTCATTAGCAGAGCATTAAGCCGGCTTCTCAGGATCTCTGCCCCACCCCGGTGCATGCAGGGCCTGTGTGCATATGCTTGCACATACACGTGCGCACACACACAATCACGCAGGCACATATGCCCATCCACATATATGCACACGCACACAACCATGCACACACACCACATATGCACATGCACACATGTAAACATAACCGTGCACACACGCGCGCACACATACACAAACATGCACACATGCATATGCACAAACACACACAAGTATTCCAGCTTGTCTGCTGTTAGCTTGTCCAGCTCCCCTGAAACCAGTTTCTAGCTAATTGGTGGTACCCTCTGCTTTGTTCCTCCCCCTCCCATCTCCCACACTCTCCATTCATGACTCTCAAACAGGGAAAGATGAGACACCAAGTCTAGGACATACTATAAACAAGTATCTGGTTTCTGGTCTGACACTAACCTAAATTCAATACAGATAACATTCCCTATGAGTCTACCAGGCAGCGCTCTCAGTGGTGTGATCTCTTGGCTCTGTGGACTGTGCTTCAGGGCCACAACCCTCTTAAGTGTTTGTGAGAATTGAGATCTGCTAGGCTGGACTTGGGGTGGGGACCTTGCTTATAGTTGTTACTTGCCTGCCATGTCAAGGACGTAGATTTGGGTAGATACTTAGGTACATGCAGGAATGTGATACTGCCCAGTTATCTGAAGCTTGGGCCCCACATGCCAGACATCTGTCCTGCTACCAGTTCTTGTCTCCTACACTCACAGTCCTCCCAGAGCCCAGCCTTTCCTGCCCTCTTGGAAGCAACTGGCCTGTAGGACTTGTCAGCAGATCTGGCTCATGAGGACTCAGGTGAAAGTTGCTTTCAGTGAAATATATTCTTAAGTGGATAATGCGGCTTCTAAGGTTTCATTGACTCAGCAAAAAACTGACTAAAGAGCCAGTCAGAAGCCTTCATCATTTGCAGAAGGTTGTAAGGTTTCTTTGTATGGATTGGTAAAACTTGGTACTTACAGGAGTTACCAGAATGCTCTAGTTAGTCACTCTCCTGTGGAAGCAAATGATAAATGCTGCAGTAGCCGTTGTGTTTTCTCTTATGTGTGTTGTGAAGACCCAAACCCCTGTTACATCTCAGCTGGTGAAAATGATAGATGTTTCTATAGGTAGACCTATAGATTCTCTTTACTTTTTCTTTGTTTTTAAGGGAAATATGCTTTAGTCTCCAAGCTCCAAGATGCCAGAGTTCCATGCTGACATCAGCAAAAACTTTGGCCGTGAGCATCTCGACACCAATCTCCCTCCCTCTGTTTTCTCGACAGGTTTCAGGAGAAAGGGAATCTGGAAGTCCTGCTTTTTACCATCCAGTCCCGGATGAGAGCCAACAATCAGAAAGTGTATACGCCCCATGATGGGAAACTAGTGTCTGACATCAACCGGGTACAGGGGCATTTTCCATTACGAGTTGCCATGGGTTAATTGAGTTCCCGATAAGGGCACTGGGAATGGTCACTGAACAAGGTTAAACCAAGCCACTTTCTCTGCTGTTGTTAATTACTCATGCTGACTATTTGGAGGAGTTATCCAAACCTGGTTTTGGAGTCTCTCCTCTATAGAACCTTGAGTTTGTCTTTGAACATGGAATATTAACTACTTGTAACAGAAGGGAAATGCCTAATGATGTTTCAGAAGTTTGGAGACTTGCACCTACCTGGAAGCTCTAATAGTACGGAGGTAGCCATTTAGTCAATAAGAATTTAGTGAGCACTCACAGAGGGGCGAAAAGCGTTATATTAGGCCAAGAGTCTAAGGCAGGTTTAGGGGAAGAGGGAACTGAGAGGTCATGACCAGTGCCCCCTGAATCTTTGGTTGGCCCAGACATGAAAGCCAAAAAGCTGTTAGGAACTTTAATCTGCCAACCCCTCACCCAAGAGCACCAGGCTCTACCTAGATTCCTGAAGTCACTCTGTGGGGGTGAAAAAGATAGAACCCCAAACCCAGATGTTTCTCCTGTGCCTCAAGAATTCTTGTTTTGCTCCTTATGCAGGCCTGGGAAAGCCTAGAGGAAGCCGAGTATCAGCGGGAGCTGGCCCTGAGAAATGAGCTCATCCGGCAGGAGAAGCTGGAGCAGTTGGCCCGGCGCTTTGACCGAAAGGCTGCGATGAGAGAGACGTGGCTCAGTGAAAACCAGCGCCTTGTGGCCCAGGTAATGGGAGAGGCATTTGAGGACGGCAGGAGAGGGGAAGTTCTTCAGAGCCCCCAGTTCTCAAGTGGGCTGGAGCCCAAGCTGGTCTCTCAGCAGTTTCTTGCAGCCGAGCTTCACATGATTGGATGGATCAAGGTTCGCATCTGAAATAGAACTCCAGGATTTATTAAGTCTCATTTGTAGGAAAAGAGCCTCACAGTGCAGAACTGGCCCCTGAAGCTGTCTTATGTGGGCCAGTAGCATCAATTAAAACTGGGGTTTGAGTTGACATTAAACAGTGGTCCTCCGGGGACATGGCAAAATTACAGAGTGCACCTTGTCTGTGTCTGAGCCTTTTAGACTCTGGTCTCTGGGATTATGACGTGTTTTACTAGCTAAGAATTGACCCCAGGGCTGATTCTCTATCAGACCATCTGTTCCCTCCCACTTAAAGCTTGGAATCAAATTAAATTCAGTCCCGAAAGGGGATAGCGAGTGTTCTGAGAGCATTGGAGAGTATACGTGCATCCCAGATAGCATGTGGGTAAACCATCTGTTTTCAGCTGCGTGGTTCCTGAGTGGGAAGCAGCTCCTTTTTGCCAGAACTGGACAGGTCCACTCGAGGCAGGGTGGGGAGTGCCAGTTGGCCTCCAGAGGCTGTTAGTAATACACATGCAGCATTATTCACACGTGGCACAAGAGTAAAATCGTGAGCTTCTTTTAGAGGTTCTTGTGAGACATTTAATTTTGGGATCTTGGCTCTGATTGAGATAGGCTGCAAAACGACAGCAGAACTAACTCCTTGGGAATGGGCTTTCCCACCTGGCAGTTCTGAAGGGACCTACCACTTCTCTGCGTTTGGGGATGAGTCAAGGGGAGTCTGACTGAGCTGCCTGTTTTTCTCTCTGTGGGGCAGGATAACTTCGGGTACGACCTGGCAGCCGTGGAGGCCGCCAAGAAGAAGCACGAGGCCATCGAGACCGACACAGCTGCCTATGAGGAGCGGGTAAGGGCCCTTGAGGACCTGGCCCAGGAGCTGGAGAAGGAGAATTACCATGACCAGAAGCGCATCACAGCCCGCAAGGACAACATCCTGCGCCTATGGAACTACCTGCAGGAGCTGCTGCAGTCCCGGCGCCAGAGGCTTGAGACCACACTGGCGCTGCAGAAGCTCTTCCAGGACATGCTGCACAGCATAGACTGGATGGATGAAATCAAGGTGGGGCATGAGGGGGCTGCCCATCCCCCACACCCTGCAGCATTCACCTGGGGCTTCAGTGGCCCTGCAGTTAGCATATGCTTTCTCAGATACCTCCCAGCCAATCACATCCCTGAGTCAAAGTGGAGAAACTGAGGCAGCATAGTATCTGTGTGCATCTGCCTATCTGTTGCTTGGCTCACTCTGCTCCAGGCAAATGATACCAGCTCAGGACCACAGTATCCCCAATGACCAAGAAGTCTTGGTTTATGGCAGCACAGGTGCCAACTTGGAAGGCCTAGAAGACACATCCATCAGGAGCCTGGAGAATCGGGTTCTCAGTAATTACAATTTGATGCTAGTTTGAATCCAGACACCCCAGCATAGGGGAAGCCAAAGAAGTCTGAATTCTCCTCTCCCTCTACTGCATAGGGTCTCAACTGAGGATACATATCACACCAACCATGAAGCTTTCTAAAAATGCACATGCCCAGGCCCCAAACCTTAAGACACGCAGTAGATGAGCATGGGGCTTGAGCTTCTGTGACCTGTTCATGGATGATTCTGATGGGCACCCCCGGTAGGAACTCCTGCTCCATAGCTTCTTCCATCCCAAGCAGCAGGCATTTTCCAGCTGTACCCAACTCATCCTGGCTCAGATACCATGGACATGACCTTTGGAGGGGTCCCTTCTTGTAGTGGGTGGGTCTCTTCACTTGTCCTTGTTCCCTATACCCTGTCCTCTTTGCCAGACTCACCTCTTGTCTGCTGAGTTTGGAAAGCACCTGTTGGAGGCTGAAGACTTGCTACAGAAGCACAAGTTGATGGAGGCTGACATTGCCATCCAAGGGGACAAAGTGAAGGCCATCACTGCAGCCACCCTGCAGTTCACTGAGGGGAAAGGTGAGGCCAAGCGTGTCTCCCCCATCGAGGCCTCTGATGCCAGAGCCCCATCCTCAGGCCCAGCACACCCCCTTGGCTAGATCTCCTGGAACCACATTTAGAATTCTGCTTCTTTCATCAAGTAATGGTGCAAGAAAGAAGCTTGAGGGAAAACTCTACAGACAGCAGGCAACTGCTTTGGTAATCTGTGATCAGGAGGGTGTTTATAAGCACCAGTAAGGCATCACCATCTCTCATTCTCCTTTCTAGTTCAAATTATGACTGAGACAATTTAGGATTCTAGTTTCTGGTCTTAAATGAGAGACCTCACTGCCTCCTTGAAGAATCACCTTGGAATTTATATCTAAACATTTAAAAAAATAATTTCATGTTGTACATTTCTACTGAGAACTGACTCAACTTTTAATCTTCCTTATTCCTGAAGTTTAGCGGGCACTAATTATAAAGAATCTGGCCTGTCCTCTGAGCAACTGCCCCCCCGCCCCCGCATCCAACCCCAAAGCCCCAGTGAGATGGCAGCTTCTAGATCATGTGGTTCTAACCTGGCAACTGATCTGAAGATTGCCCATAAATGAAATCCGTCCCCTCTTTGTCCTCCCGACTTCTATTCCTCCCAGGGTACCAGCCTTGTGACCCCCAGGTCATTCGGGACCGCATCAGCCACCTGGAGCAGTGCTTTGGGGAGCTGAGTGACATGGCAGCTGGGCG
The DNA here is from genome assembly GCF_000696425.1 of Galeopterus variegatus. Taxonomy (NCBI): domain Eukaryota; kingdom Metazoa; phylum Chordata; class Mammalia; order Dermoptera; family Cynocephalidae; genus Galeopterus; species Galeopterus variegatus. Next base: position 50,705 of record NW_007729766.1, on the reverse strand, counting down.
AAAGGCTCAGCTGGAGCAGTCCAAGCGGCTCTGGAAGTTCTTCTGGGAGATGGATGAGGCCGAGAGCTGGATTAAGGAGAAAGAGCAGATCTACTCCTCCCTGGACTATGGCAAGGATCTGACCAGCGTGCTCATCTTGCAGCGCAAGCATAAGGCCTTTGAAGATGAGCTCCGTGGGCTGGACGCCCACCTGGAGCAGATCTTCCAGGAGGCTGAGGGCATGGTTTTACGCAAGCAGTTTGGGCACCCACAGATTGAAGCCCGCATCAAAGAGGTGTTGGCCCAATGGGACCAGCTGAAGGAACTGGCTGCCTTTCGCAAGAAGAACCTCCAGGATGCTGAGGACTTCTTCCAGTTCCAGGGCGATGCAGATGACCTTAAGGCCTGGCTGCAAAACGCCCACCGGCTGCTCTCAGGTGAAGATGTGGGGCAGGATGAAGGGGCCACACGGGCCCTGGGGAAAAAGCACAAGGACTTCCTGGAGGAGCTAGAGGAGAGCCGAGGTGTGATGGAGCACCTGGAGCAGCAGGCCCAGGGCTTCCCCCAAGAGTTTCGGGATTCCCCAGATGTGACCAGTCGGCTGCAGGCCCTCCGAGAGCTCTACCAGCAGGTGGTGGCCCAGGCAGACCTGCGTCGACAGAGGCTGCAGGATGCCCTGGACCTGTACACAGTGTTTGGGGAGACGGATGCCTGTGAGCTGTGGATGGGCGAAAAGGAGAAGTGGCTGGCCCAGATGGATATCCCTGACACACTGGAGGACCTGGAGGTCGTGCAGCACAGGTCAGAGTTGGTTCATGTTTTCCTCACCTCCCTGCACCAAGGACCGGGCGCCACCTCCCACCTAGTTTGGTAACAGCCTCAGATGAGCAAGGGTCTCTTTGAGAGGCCATGGGATACCCTTTGTTGCAACATACAGGCATCAAGGGACATGAGTTCTATTCTGGCTCTGTGGCCTTGGGTACTTCACCCACTGGGGCCTTGTGTTCCTCAAAAAGAGGGGACTTTCTAGTTCTAGTTATTCACTTACTTTTCAGCTACAGCAGCCTTTGCTCAAATGAATTGTGTATGGAACCCTTACGTAACACACAGGAAAAGTGGAGCTGCTCTGGATATGGGGGCTGAGAGGCCAGGACCTTATCAGCAGTAGCTTTCCATGGCAGTTCCTAAGCTACAGAACTCCAAGGGGCCACAGAGACCAGTTTGTAAGCCACTGGTCTGCAAGGCCACTCCCAATTCTGTTATTGTGATTCCATCAGCACCAGATGTGGAGGCACGGCCCAGTCTGTGTAGCTGCTCAGCAGCCTCAGCACAGGATCCAGGGAGTCAGGGAGGGGAGAGGCTGCTCCCTGGAGCAGTGCCAGGGTGCTCCCACACTGACACTGGAGCATCCTGGGCTTTTACCCATAAGGTTCAGCCTTCATAATTCCCTCTACCCCCGCAGCTCTCCCCTGTGCTACTCAGGAATGGAGCACCTGGCTGGTGAGGGTAACCTTTGGGTCCGTGTGTCAGGACAGTGGACTCAGGGTCCAAGAGCGGCAGCTGGGACAGTGGTGGCATGACAGGTGGTCCCTGTGGCAATTGTCAACCCCCTCCCCACCACACACACTGTAACCTCTTTACAGCTTTCTCTCCCCTTCATACTTCTCTGTTGAGCCAGAAGCCTATGTAATAAGTAGCCAGCTCTCCACTAGCCTGGCCCAGAACAAGAAAATGGGATTTGCCAGCACATGGCTCCTTCCCCCCTCTCCTGGACAAGTGTGTTGAGGAAGCAAAGGGAGAAAGCAAGAGCTCCACTTTCTGGAGCCTGGGGGGCCACTGGTCATGAAATGTCTGCTGTGGCCACACCGATCCTCATTCATTTCACTCTGTCCTTATCAGGTTCGACATCTTGGACCAGGAGATGAAGACTTTGATGGCTCAGATTGACGATGTAAACCTCGCTGCCAACAGCCTGGTGGAGAGTGGCCACCCACGCAGTGGGGAAGTGAAGCAATACCAGGACCACCTGAATACCAGGTGGGGTGTGGGTAGGCCTTAGGGCTGGGTGCATTTTCTCCCAACACCTGACATCCCTGGGGGCCTGGCCCCAAATTCAGGCTACCTGCTGTGCACAGCTATGTTTGTACCCTCAAGGCTCCTGTCCTTCTCAGCCACAGTCTCCTTCCTGGCATTGGGGCTGTAGCAGCAGAGAGGAAGGATCTGTGTGGTGAACGGCAGGGTGAACAGCCCAGGGAGGGAGAGAGGTGCATGAAAGGAGCTTCGAACACTGTGTCTGGGAGGAGAGGCGGGTATGCCTGCGGGATGGAGAGGACATTCTGAGTGTGCCCGTAGTTAGAATCAGGCCATACAGTACTCATGCTGTATCTCCCTGGACAGTCCTGAGCAGGGAAAATTGCTTTCTGAGAGCTCTTAAGTACTGTCCATAAAAGAATGTTTCTGCCTGTGCCAAAATGCAGTGTCGATAATGAGACTGGCTTGAATGAAAAAGAGAATTAGCAGGGAGCCTTGAGCAAGCTTCTGACCGGAACAAAAAACAGGCCCCGAGGAGCCTTTAGAGAGGGGGTGCTTTGAGTGTGGTGTGTAATTGCCCATTAGTTCCTGGAGGATCTTTGAGGACAGAGCAAAGACCCGTGTTCCGTCCTTACCCTGGGCCCTGCACGTGCAACACCACATGCTCACCGCCTCCCCATTACCCCTGCCCTTTCCCCACACTTGTGCCTGAGACTTGCTGTGCCTGAAGCAAGCTGGGGGCTGGGCTTAGGGAAAACTCAATTCTAAAGAAAAGGATCGGCACAGGGGAGACTCCGTTGGGGGCTGAAGGGCAGGGGGTGACCAGGATACTTTGGAGCCACTGGAATGGGGCTGATTGTCTCATCAATTGGGGACCGTAGCTAGGGGGGTTCCTTTGCAAATCTGATGTTTATGCAGAAGGGAGGACGCCTTAAATTTGTAGGTTGTGTGTGTGAGAGAGAGAGATTGAGAGATTGTTGTAATTACTGCTTAACTGAGGAAACTAGAGCAGGTCTAAACCAGAGAAACTTCCAGACAGGAAGAACTTGTTAACTATACAGTGAGCTGTAGTCAGAGGATGTTGATTTATTCAGACACCTAAGTCATGTCCCATCCCAAGTGAAAAACATCAAGGTACATGCCATCCTTAGGTGAGAAAATACCTGAGTCATGAAATGGTGAGATGGCTCTGCATTAAGTCTGAGAGCTGACTGGAGAAGCCATCCAGTCTAGCCAGGGATGGGGACCTCACTCCCTTGCCACACAGCCAGTCCCATTTGGGGGCAACTCCTTTTGGTTTGAAAGTTTGTTCTCATTGAGTAGAAATCTGCCTCCTTGAAATTTGTGTACATTGATTCTGGCTCTGCCCTTTGAAGATGTGAGACTTATCTTGACTCCTCTTCCATGTATGAGTGTAGCTCTTCAAATATTTTTTAAAACAACTGTCATTCTCCATCCCCAGTCCTACCTCTGTGCCTCTGCAGTGTGCATTCTCCTCTGGCTACATATTCCAAATCCTGACCATTCTTTAGGTGAATCCAGATTCATCTCCTTCCCAATTTCCCAGATAAAAAACCGTCTTTCTCTCCTCTTTACTGGTTTCAAGCTTCACATCCTACCTGTGTTATAATTACTTTTGTGCTGAAGGACTTTCCTGCTAGACTATAGGCAAAGGAAGACCTGTATCTTTCTGTATTGCCTGCAGTGCTTGCACACCAAGCACATTCTTGTCTGAAGTCCCTCTGTTTGGAATATTCTTTTCCCAGATATCCCTTTGGTTTACTGTCTTACTTTATTCAGGTCTTTGCTCGCATGCCTGCTTACTGGAATGACCCTCACTGACCACCCCATTGAATGTAGCACATCCCTGCCTCTTACCAACGCCCTCAGGCTCTATCCTGTTACCTTGTTTTATTTTTCTTTCTCTTATCACCACTTGATGGATTATAGACTTGTTTCTCTGTGCTTGCTTGAATAAAAGCAAGGACTTGGCTTTGTTCTTTGCTGTATCCCAGTGCCTAGGCCAGTGTCCAACACAAGGCACATGATAGTTGCATGATAAATAGTGAATGAGTGAATAGAGACAAAACTGAAAATTTCCTGCCAAGCTTGGTACATATGAGTCTTTCAAACACTTATTGAATGTGTGATCATCTTTCAATGTATGCTTTCCAGTTGATCGACATGTTTCTAAAAATGTCAGGCCCAGGAGCAAACCTAGACTGCCAATATTGCCTGACAGGTGCTAACTAGAGTGTCTCTGTCACCTTCCTCAATCTCGGAGATGGTGCACTACAGGGGGAAGGTGTGGCTCAGGAGGCAGACTAGACCCAAACCCAGCCTATCCCCCATGTGGCCCCCACTTGGTGAGTACAGTGAGGCCACACCAGGAAAGGCCTGGTAATCACCATGGGCCTCTTGCCAGACCCTCTCCCAGGAGCAATTCACTATCCTAGTGGCTTCAGACCAACTGGGAGAAAACCTGCAGCTCCTTTCCCCCAATTTCCCAGCCTCAGAGCATCTCTGTGTGCCAAGCACAGAACCCCCCAGAGCATAGAGACTTCACAGCCTAGGAAGAGAGCCGAGGACATCTTCAGATTCTCTCTCTTCTCCCTTATGTATTCCCAGTCCCTCCTAGACCTGTCTTCCAAACCAGACTAGCCACTGTTGTCACACCTTGGAAACGCTCACATGCACTCTGCCCAGACCATCTGCCAAGCCCCTCAACCTGCTCCCCTCCATCCCTAGGTGCTGGGGAGACAAAGATGAGTGAAACTCTCAGGGTCCCATCCTTAAATAGATCACTCCGGTGGGGGCATTGAAGGTCAGTTCATTGAGACACAGCTCAGATGACCTCCACGAAATCTGCCACTGTCACCCTGTTGCTCCTTACAGCTCCCTTAGTCCTCTCTGTCTGGTATGTACTTTGCACATAGTACTTTTTACTATAGTTATTTTGTGAGCTTGTCTTCATTTTTCTCTAAATCATACACTCCATAGAACAAAGTCTGGTAATGTCTGTATTCTCCCCAAGTCTAACATAATTTCTATCCCCCTCATGCTGTTCAAAAGAGATGGGTTCAGGGCTGGCTGGTTAGCTCAGTTGGGTAGAGTGTGGTGTTATGCCACTGAGATCAAGGGTTCAGATCCCCAAACTGGCCAGCCACCAAAAAAAAAAAGGAAAAGAAAAAGAAAGATGGGTTCAGTTAGCAAATGAACATTTAGCATACTCTCTACTCTCATGTGCTTATATATCACAGCCATGCAGAATGAATAAACCTGGGTCCAAAGGAGGTGTCCCCAGGGCCTGGCTGATGGGCACCTCTTTGAAAGAGGCTTATTGCAGGCTGCAGATCCACCCCAGGCCCCCAGGACATCCACCAGACTTTAGCACATTTCCCTGTTTCATAGCAACACCACACTTGAAGCTTAAGATTATATTACCCATTTTAATCACAATCCCAGCTTCTTCCTCCCCTCCCCCAATCCTCTTCTTTTTTACTAGGCCTCTTTTCTTTTAGATGTAAGGTGATTTTTTTCAGGCCCTGGTGTACTTTGAATGTGGCCTCAGGCATTTGTGTGATTCCTCTAGGGCAGCTGGGGACCCTGTGCCCTGAAGCATTCTTGTAGTTAATAATGTGAGCTTTCTAATTATTTTTGGTGTTTCAGAAACTTTGGGGAAATTGTATATTTGCCTAAAATCTAACCACACGCAGAGCCTTTACTTTCATGCTCCTTTACTTGTGGTTGGAATGACATCACTGCATGCCTCCTGCTGACCCAAAGATCTGATCGACACTTATGTATGTCTTAGGTAAAATTGGATAAATGAAGTTCGCTCACCAGGTTTGTTGGGTAGATCATTTTTTTTTCCAGCATACAAGGTCTGTTGGGGGAGGCTCATGGGAAATCAGGGAAGGGACGCCTCTTAGGTAAAATTGGATAAATGAAGTTCGCTCACCAGGTTTGTTGGGTAGATCATTTTTTTTTTCCAGCATACAAGGTCTGTTGGGGGAGGCTCATGGGAAATCAGGGAAGGGACGCCTTGTGGGAAGAGTTGAGGAAGAAGCTGTCTCTCTCTTTCCCCTGGGCTGTGTCCCCCTCTGGCAGGTGGCAAGCATTCCAGACCATGGTGTCAGAGCGGCGGGAAGCGGTGGACTCAGCCCTCCGGGTGCACAACTACTGTGTGGACTGTGAAGAGACCAGCAAGTGGATCACAGACAAGACAGAGGTGGTAGAGTCTACCAAGAACCTGGGGCGGGACCTGGCAGGTGTCATCACCATCCAGCGGAAGTTGTCAGGGCTGGAGCGTGACGTGGCCGCCATCCAGGCCCGCGTGGAGGCCCTGGAGCGTGAGTCGCAGCGTCTGATGGAGTCACACCCCGAGCAGAAGGAGGACATTGGCCAGCGGCAGGCATACGTGGAGGAGCTGTGGCAGGGCCTGCAGCGAGCCCTTCAGGGCCAGGAGGCCTCCCTGGGCGAGGCCAGCCAGCTGCAGGCCTTCCTGCAGGATCTGGACAACTTCCAGGCCTGGCTGTCCATGGCCCAGAAGGCCGTGGCCTCTGAGGTCACGCCCGAGTCACTCCTGGAGGCCGAGCAGCTCCTGCAGCAGCATGCAGCCATCAAGGATGAGGTTGACGGGCACCAGGAGAGCTTCCAGCATGTCAAGGCCTCTGGGAAGAAGGTGATCCAAGGCCAGACAGACCCAGAGTACCTGCTTCTGGGCCAGCGGCTGGAGGGCCTGGACACCGGCTGGGACGCCCTGCACCGGATGTGGGAGAGCCGTGGCCACTCCCTCGCCCAGTGCCTTGGCTACCAGGAGTTCCAGAAAGATGCCAAGCAGGCCGAAGCCATCCTCAGCAACCAGGTAGAGAGAGGTGTTCAGGGCTAGTGGGTGTCTCAGGGCAGCACCACTTAGTCCTCTGCAAATTTGAGTCTACAAATGTGCTGTAGGGCTCAGGGACCAAATTACCCTTTTCTTGGACTCTCTGTAGTCACTAATTGGGAAGAAAATCCTCTTTGTCCCTCATCATGTGCCTTTTCCAGACCTGTGTCCCAAACCATGCATTGTTCTTGGGTCAGTCAGAGGCTGGAGGAGTGAATTTTGCCCTGGGGAGTGCAGGGGCCCGGCCTGGGGAGTCGAGCCTGCTCCTCACACAACTCTGGGGCACCATTCACACCGAGGCCCAGCCGCTGCCCTCCCCACCTCCTCAGCTCATCCTCAGCCCTCGCCTGGAAACTTCCTTCCACAGGAATACACTCTGGCTCACTTGGAGCCCCCAGACTCCCTAGAGGCTGCAGAGGCTGGGATTCGGAAGTTTGAGGATTTCTTGATGTCTATGGAGAACAACCAGGATAAAGTCTTGAGTACTGTGGACTCTGGAAACAAGCTGGTAGCTGAGGGAAATCTGTACTCAGACAAGATCAAGGAGAAGGTGCAGCAGATTGAGGACAGGTACTCCCTTCCTTGGGGTCATGGGGCCTTGGAGATACATGGGGGCTGGTGGCGCAGGTGAGGACCCCGGGGCCGCACTGTTATGACTTGGGCTCTGGCTTCCCTTCCAGGCACAGGAAAAATAACGAGAAGGCCCAGGAGGCCTCGGTTCTCCTGAGAGACAACCTGGAGCTACAGAACTTCCTCCAGAACTGCCAGGAGGTGAGGCTGCAGCAGGGCAGGGGCTGCTGCTCAGGGGATTCCTCTCTAGGAGCACCCTAGAGGTGGAAAGTGCACAGGATCCTTTCTAACTCAAGAGTTATGGGACTCCAGCAGTGGCAGCTCCAGAGACTGGATGGCTTACATTATCCTCCAGAATCTTTAGTTCCACATTTATTTATTTATTTATTTATTTACTTACTTACTTAACTTACTTAACTTACTTACTTTACTAATTACTTTACTTACTTACTTACTTTACTAATTACTTTACTTACTTACTTACTTTACTAATTACTTTACTTACTTACTTACTTTACTAATTACTTTACTTACTTACTTACTTTACTAATTACTTTACTTACTTACTTACTTTACTAATTACTTTACTTACTTACTTACTTTACTAATTACTTTACTTACTTACTTACTTTACTAATTACTTTACTTACTTACTTACTTTACTAATTACTTTACTTACTTACTTACTTTACTAATTACTTTACTTACTTACTTACTTTACTAATTACTTTACTTACTTACTTACTTTACTACTTACTTACTTACTTTAATTACTTACTTACTTTACTACTTACTTTACTTACTTTACTACTTACTTTACTTACTTACTTACTTTACTACTTACTTTACTTACTTACTTACTTTACTACTTACTTTACTACTTACTTTACGTACTTACGTACTTACTTACTCACTCTTTACTACTTACTTTACTTACTTACTTACTTTACTACTTACTTTACTTACTTACTTACTTTACTTTACTACTTACTTTACGTACTTACTTACTTACTTACTTACTTTACTACTTACTTTACATACTTACTTACTTACTTACTTTACTACTTACTTTACTTACTTACTTACTTTACTACTTACTTTACTTACTTACTTACTTTACTACTTACTTTACGTACTTACGTACTTACTTAAAAAGAATAGTACTTGGCAATTATGGGGCACTCGATAAATATTGACCATTATTAGTAGTATACATTCTTAGGTTGAAATCACATCACACTGTACCCACCCAAAAAAGGCACTTTTATGCAGGTGAAAACCAGATCAGGCAACCTCAGTAACTAAAGATATCACCAAAGGTTAGGGCACAACCTCTGGGAAGAAGATTCAGAGAGGGTGGAACTCACAGGGGGGTTTCCATGCTGATTGTACCTGGATGGATCTTGAATTTTCTTTTTTCTTAATTCCAGCCGCCCTGTCTGTTAGAATCACCCCGGGCCCTGGTCAGGGCAGAGTTCCGGGCTATGCCGACAGGGCCCTATGCCCAGAAGGGCCTGTGCTTGGTTTAATGCTCTGCTTTTGCCATCTTGAAATTCTTACTAGTTTTGAACATCATTTTTCACTGGGCCCCGCAAGTCATCAAGCCAGTACTGGCCCTAGTTAAAGCAGACTTCTGGGCCCCACTCAGGCCCCAGATGAATCAGAATCTTAAGGGGTGATAGGAAGAAGCATTTTAAACAAGGCTCCAGTTGGAGAACTGCTGACTCAGAAGGATCTTGCTCAACCTGGGGCCGGCTGTATGAGGAAGGTCTCTAGTCCGCACTCCCTGGCCCCTTCCTTGACAGTTCTTCTGGGTGGGATGGGGCTGTCCCTGACTTCTTCCTTGCCCTTGTCTTCACGCCCCTTTCCTCTCAGCCCAGACAACTTTGTTTTCCTCTCCCTCTGCCCTTGGCACAATCCAGGCCTTGGGTCTGGTTCCAGGACATCTTGGAAACACCGGATGCTCATCACAGTTCTTCCCCCTTGTTAATTATAGGATCTGCCCTTGGCTTCTTTCTCAGATAGCATTTTCTCTGTGCCTATTAATGATTTCTCACCCTACTGCCAAAGGATGGATTTATTCATCCATCCAGTAAACACTCATTGAGTTCCTACAATGTGCCAGGCCCAGTCCTAGGTCCTTGAAATATAGAGCAAAGAATAAAGTACCCCTGGTCTCACACCACACACACCCTAGTGGGGAAGACACACCTGTGCCCACATTTTGGTCCCAGCATGATGCGGATTAAGTTGCCTGTGCTGGGACTTAGGGATCCAGAGTTGGAGATTAGTTCTCTTCTGTGCTCGCACTTCCTCCCCTTGGCCTTCTCCTTCTGCAGCTAGGGTGGGCAGCAGGTCCTGCCCCACCAAAGAGATACCTTTAGGGATGCACCATCAGACTCCCTCTTCTGCCCACAGCTCACTCTTTGGATCAATGACAAGCTGCTGACATCTCAGGATGTCTCCTATGATGAAGCACGAAACCTGCACAACAAGTGGCTGAAGCACCAGGCGTTTGTGGCAGAGCTGGCTTCCCAGCAGGGGTGGCTGGAAAATGTTGACGCAGTAAGTGAAGCCAGGGGGCAGTGGGGGCTCTGCTCAGACATGCTTGCCTCAATGGGACTTCACCCAGGGCACAGGCTGTGTCTTGAAGCTTGCTGGACAGTACAGACATAACTTGGCAGTGAAGAAACTTCTCTAACTAGTAGTTATACCTGCAGAGCTCCTGATGTAGCCAGTCTTGTTAAGCCTGATCAGAATTGATGACTCTTCTGGATCACCTGAATCTGGGGACAGTCCAGGACACTGAGGACACTCCAGTTAGAGCTTCAGTGTCCGGTGCCAGGACAGCACTTATCTCTGATTACCTTCCATGGTCCTCACCAGGGCTCCAGCACTGTCTGCCCAGGGTCAGGGAATACATGAGATGACCAGGGTGCTTCGGGGGAGCCACTAACCCTCATTGTTTGAATGGGCAGAACCACTGGGAGTGGTTGTTCACACGCTCACAGATGGGGAACAAAGGACCCCTCGGTAACGAGCTTACCCAGTGGTGCAAGTCAAATGTGGCTGGGGTTAGATCTGGGAATCCTGTACCTTTGCTCCTCCCACCTGTGGCTGCCCACAAAGAAGTGGGCCTAGGGTCCACACAAGACCATGCTGCATAGTGGTTAAGGGTGTCACCTCTGGAGCCAGACTGCCTGACTCCTTAACCTCCCTGTGCCTCAGTTTCTTCATCTGTGAACTCAGGGTAATAATAGTACCTACCCAATGGAGCTGTGAGCACTAAATATTTAAAGACAAGTGAAGTACTTAGAATAGTACTTGGCAAGGGCCGGCCCGTGGCTCACTTGGGAGAGCGTGGTGCTGATAACACCAAGTCAAGGGTTAAGATCCCCTTACTGGTAATCTTTTTATAAAAAAAAAAAAGAATAGTACTTGGCAATTATGGGGCACTCGATAAATATTGACCATTATTAGTAGTATACATTCTTAGGTTGAAATCACATCACACTGTACCCACCCAAAAAAGGCACTTTTATGCAGGTGAAAACCAGATCAGGCAACCTCAGTAACTAAAGATATCACCAAAGGTTAGGGCACAACCTCTGGGAAGAAGATTCAGAGAGGGTGGAACTCACAGGGGGGTTTCCATGCTGATTGTACCTGGATGGATCTTGAATTTTCTTTTTTCTTAATTCCAGCCGCCCCTTGTCTGCCGCTCTCCATACTTCAGTATCCCTGAGTCATGTGCCCCAGACACTGTTCTCCCTCCCCTGCCTTCCCCCACAAATAATCCGGGGGGTTCAGGGCGGTTCAGATTCTGTTTCAGTTGAACCCTCACCTGAGTTCTCAGCAGATTCCTTGTCTGACTCAGGTAGCCCCTTGCAAGCAGCTGGAGCAGGGCTGCTCCAAGGCCACCTCGGGCTCAGAGGGTGACTCTCCTCCTTCCCCTCCAGGAAGGGAAGCAGCTGATGGAGGAGAAGCCCCAGTTTAGGACCCTGGTGTCTCAAAGGCTGGAACACTTGCACCGGCTCTGGGATGAGCTGCAGGCCACCACAAAGGAGAAGACCCAACACCTGTCGGCCGCCAGGAGCTCTGATCTGCGCCTGCAGACCCATGCTGACCTCAACAAGTGGATCAGTGCCATGGAAGACCAGCTGAGGTCGGATGACCCAGGAAAGGACCTGACCAGCGTCAACCGGATGTTGGCTAAGCTGAAGGCACGTGAGCGAGTGGGTTGTAGAATCAAAGTGTTAGAAGGTATCTTGGGAAGCAAATCTGAAACCCTAAAGTAAGTACTTCTGTTCCTATTAGCTGCACTTTTATCATGCAAAAATGTTTCCTGGTTTATAATCCTGTCCTACCCTCTTTGTAGTGGGTAGGACAGGGATCCAAATGGGTTAGTAAAATGATGCATGAGAAATATAGGACAGAGGAGGGAAACATGAGAAGCAGCATCCAGGGAGACTTCTTGGAGGAGCCTGAGCTCAGACTGGGCCTTAAAGGATGGGTGGAATGCAGATAAATGACAAGGAAGGATAGGTTGCCCAGGTGCCAGGGCTGGCGCTGACACCGTCTGCTTGTGTCTCAGCGAGTGGAGGACCAAGTGAATGTGCGGAAAGAGGAGCTGGGGGAGCTGTTTGCCCAGGTGCCCTCACTGGGAGAGGAGGCAGGAGACGCAGACTTGAGCATTGAGAAGCGGTTCCTGGACCTCCTGGAACCCCTGGGGAAGAGGAAGAAGCAGCTGGAATCATCCAGAGCCAAGCTGCAGATCAGCCGGGACTTAGAGGATGAGACGGTGCGTAGGCCACAGCCTCTCCCGACCCCCAAGGCTGAGCCATCAGCTGCCATCAGGGTAGCTGGCTGATGTCCAGAAAAATTCTTGGCAGCAGATGACTGGTCACCTCACCCCCTTATCTCATAGGATTGTTGTGATGATTACATAAAATGGAAAAGTTAGTCCAGTGCTGTTTGAATGGTAACTCACTGACCACTTGCTAGTATTGTTGGTGAACACCATGGACTTTGGGGTCAGACAGACTTGGGTTCAAGATCCAGCTATGTTAGTTTCCCACTGTGTGACTAGGACCAAGTTTTCTGGAACCTCAGTTCAAAGTATCCAAATATCTCCATCTTTAAAATGGGCGCAAACCCCAACAGGGTGTTGGGAGGAACTAGGGAGACACTGTGGCAAAGCTCTGTCTGGCCCACGGTGGGTGCTTGGGAGAGGGTAGCCATGATTGTCATCAGCTGTCTCCCTGCCTTCTGGTCCCTGCAGCTCTGGGTGGAGGAGAGGCTGCCTCTGGCCCAGTTGGCCGACTATGGCACTAACCTGCAAACTGTGCAGCTGTTCATGAAGAAGAACCAGGTAAGTCCTGTCTCACCTCACCAGCCCCACCTGCCCCACCTTCCCCCTCCTTGCCCTGCCTGGCCCCAGGAAGGAAGCCCCAGCCCTGTCCAGCAGGCCAGCGACAGCAGATTATTGCTTATGTTGGTAGCTTTGGGGTCCCCAAACTGTATTTGTAGTCTCACAGCAGAAAGAGCAGGCTTTGGTGATTGCAGAGAGAATTTTGGGAGGATCACAGCAAAGGGAGGAATCTGGTGCTTGGGGACTTGGGGCCATTCAGACTCCATCAGGTACAGGTGAGTGCAGGGCCCCAAAGGCTCTGGTCTGGGGTTGAATGTGCTTTCGTAGTTCTGTATTCAGTGGCCGCCCTGAGAAGAGTCTGATAAGTTCTGGTCTCTGTCCCATGTCGCTGCCTTACCCCACATCTAGGGCTGAGGTTGGCATGTGATTCTCCGGACATGTGAGGTTACTTGTGGGGCTCAAATCCCATTAGGAAGCCACTAAACTTGGACTCTGAGCCCTTGGAGCAAACATCCATCTGCTGTTTGACTCTGTCCTAGGCCTGATTGGGAACTTCTGTGGCCCTGGTCAGAATCCTGGACATGAGCAGATGCCACACTCTTCCTCTTGTGTCAGGGCTGTGGAGGGAGCCTGAATCCTCCAAGGAAGCCAGCTGTGTGGCTTCATGCCTGGCCAGGGGCTGGCCGCAGATCCTTCTCTGCAGAGAGTCCCTCCTCCTTCTTGGTCTGCTCTCTGGGCCAGCAAGGAAAGCCTGAAAACTTAGATCCCAGGGAAGAGCAACATGTCCCAGTGTGCCACATCAGCATTGCTGCTTGCTGGGGAAAGAAGGTCATGGCAGACAGCACTCCCTTCCCCCAAAATAGCAGCAGCTGCCATCTCCTTACAGGACTGTTTGAGCTCAGCAACTGTGCAAAGGCCTGAGTTATATTCAAAGAGGTTTCCTCAAAGCTCCCTTGAACCCTTTGCTTCCAACTGACATAATCTAGACACAGAGGCTCCAGTGACCACACGCAGGGACCTGAGCTAGAAGATGATAGAGATTCAGGCTCAGTTAATGCCACAACCTTCAATTAAAGGAAGAAGGCTAGTAGGAGACAGTATTCTTGGGACCTCAGTTTCCTCGATTGTGAAATGTGCCCACTCTGGTCTTTCTAACACCAAGGACTTGATTCTGTCTAGCCTCAATAAGTGTTATTATCCAAAGGTTTTCAACTCCCCTGGCTGGCAGTTGCTATTTCAGAAAAGGGACTAGACAAATAAGTATGGGGTTCCCCTAACCAAAAAGGGAAGGACAACCTCTTGGGAGAGCATGGCTGTCCTAGTAAAGACTATTTTAGGCTATCCTGGCTAAAGCATAGACCCAGTTTTATCATTTCCTCACTTAAAACCCTTGATTGCCATTGTTCTCAACCTTCAGTGTGCACTCACCCAGAGGGCTTATTAAGTCACAATTGACCAGGCTCAACCCCAGTTCTGCTGAATCAAACTCTGGGGGTAGAGACCGATAATCTGCATTTCTAGCAAGATCCTAGGTGATGCTGATGCTGCCAGCCAGGGACTCCACTTTGAGAACCATTGCTCTAATGGCTATCCGTTGCAATTAGAACAAGTCCTGCGAGGTGCTGCTTGAATGGGTCTGACCCTGGCTGCACATAAAAATCACTTGGGGAAATTTCAAACATACGCATGCCCAGGTTCCTTCTCAGATCAATTAATTAGGATCTCTAGGGATGGGAACCTAGCTGTGTCTGTTTTCCTAGATTATTCAATGTGCAGTCAGGGGTAAGAACCACTGTCTTGCCTGATCTGGCCCCTGCCTACCTTTAAATCACATCTCTTGTCACTTTCCCCTCCTGCACAGAATTCCTGCTCTTCTGGCCCTCCCTCTGGCCTTCAGACAGCCGAGGCTCATTTCTGCACCAGGCCCTTCCCTTTTGCCAGGCATGTTCATCCCCAGATCTTTGTGTGGGTGTCTCCCTCCCATTATTCATGTCCCACTCAAATGTCATCTCCTCAGAAAGCCCCTTCCTGACTCCTCTAGCTAAAGTGGCCTCCGGCAGACCTCAGCAGACATTCTTCATGCTTACCATCTATTTCCTCTGCTGGGTTGTAAGCTTTATGAGTGCCAGGATTTTGTTTGTCACGTTTCCACATTGTCCCTAGTACCCAGAACAGGTCTAGTACCTAGAAAAGAACTTAATATTTGTTGAGTGAATGAAGACAGGGAAGAAGACATCTAAGTAAGCACCCTGCATAGGAGACTAGAAAGTAATTGCTTAAAAAGAGAGAGAAATACCTTTTTAGGGCACCTTGCAGAGGTCATAAAATCTCAGGGAAAGTAAAGCAGCAAATACAGCTGACAGCATGGGTTGTTTTCATGCAGTTGTAAATTGTCAAAATCAAGATTCTGAGCATAGGGCCGGCCCGGTGGCGCACTCGGTAGAGTGCGGCACTTGGGAGCACAGCGGCACTCCCTCTGAGGGTTCGGATCCCATATAGAGACCAGTCCACTCACTGGTTGAGCGTGGTGTGGGCGTGACACCGAGGGTTGCGATCCCGTTACCGGTCACAAAAAAAGACAAAAAGGAAAAAAAAAAGATTCTGAGCATAAAGTGCAAAAAGTGCATTTCAGCAGGTTAGGTGATTGCGGATATGGCTATTCCATATATACAGGTATCTTAAATGCTGGTGGTCACTGTACTGCCCATGTGGACTGCTCTCGCCCCTGCCTTCCACACAGTTTTAAAGGCCATGGGGAAATTGCAGAAAGTGGGGGAATGCGGTGTAAGGAGCCCCCACACAGGAAGCAGCTAGGCCTCAAGGACCCAGTGAGTAAACAACGTGTGTGTCAGGACCTCCTGAAGAAAAAGGTGACCCAGTAACCAGAGTGGGAAGAAAAGGCTCAAACAGAAAATAATATACAGTTCACAAAAGATTTGAGAAATATAAATAAGCAAAATAAAACCTGAAACTCTAAACAAGGGGCAGCTGTCAACTGTTCTTTTGTATGCAGCAAAAGCTGCTAAAATAAGATAACGAAAAGGCCATTTTTAAATGGTTTTCCTTTCCTCCAACACACACACCTAAGAAATCAAGCTCTGTTGAAGCCTGGAAAGAATAGGGAGCAGTCAAGAGCACAGGCTTTGGAGTCAGGTAGAGCCATGTTCACATCCGGCTCTGCCCCTCACTGCCCGTGAGTGACATTGTTGCTGTGTGCGTTTCTAACAGCTGTCAACTGTTCTTTTGTATGCAGCAAAAGCTGCTAAAATAAGATAACGAAAAGGCCATTTTAAAATGGTTTTCCTTTCCTCCTACACACACACCTAAGAAATCAAGCTCTGTTGAAGCCTGGAAAGAATAGGGAGCAGTCAAGAGCACAGGCTTTGGAGTCAGGTAGAGCCGTGTTCACATCCGGCTCTGCCCCTCACTGCCCGTGAGTGACATTGTTGCTGTGTGCGTTTCTAAGTGCTTGTCTCGGGAGGCTCCTTGAGGGTTAAAGAGGAATGGTGCTCATAAAGTTAGCACCAGATCAGTGGTCGCTGGGCAGTTGTGATTACCATCAGCTGCTCCATTCTAGCAGGAGAGAGTAAGGGGGCTGAGGGTGTCAGGCTCGCTGCAGAAGCAGCTCCCCTCCCTAGTGGGAGGCCCCTTCTCTGAGCCCTTCCTTCTGGCCACAGACGCTGCAGAATGAGATCCTGGGCCACGCGCCACGGATCGATGATGTGCTGCAGAGAGGGCAGCAGCTGGTGCAGGCGGCGGAGATCGATTGTCAGGACATCGAGGAGCCTCTGGTCCACCTGCAGGGCTCGTGGGACATGCTACAGGAGGCTGCAGCTGGGCGGCTGCAGCACCTGCGGGATGCCCACGAGGCACAGCAGTACTACCTGGATGCGGGTGAGGCCGAGGCCTGGATCAGTGAGCAGGAGCTCTACGTCATCTCCGATGAGACCCCCAAGGTCTGCTTTGGCAGGGATTGCCAGCCAGGGTGCTGCGGTGGAGGGGAAGAGCTGGGGTGGATGGCTGTGGAAAGCCTTGTAAGCCCAGGCGTGTGAGGAGTGAGAGCAGGGGGAGTATGTGCTAGGAACCCACCATCTCCCCGGTCCCTTATGGTGCCTCCTTGGGAGCACCCCTATGATGCACGTGCTGCAGCTAGGTGCCCCGTTTGCCCACTTATATTTGCTCTAACCTGAGGATTCTTCACTGTTTTGGCCATGGATTCTGTACTGGCGAATGCTGTGGGAGGGATGAGAGGTGAGGCCAGGCTGTCTCTCAAAGCTGAAATGATGTAGGAAGCTTTCTGGGGCAGAAGTTGGAGGTGAGTCTGGAAGGAAGGGTAACTGATAAGAACCTGGGTACTTGAGAGAGGAAGGCAGGGCACGAGTGGTGCTGGGAAGGGACCGTGCATGGTCCCATTTGGGTGTCCTGTCAGCCTGGCTCCCTCCCACCTCGGGCACCTCCAGGAGCTGGGCTGGGACCTGCCAAGGGAGGGAGTATGGCCAGGCTGAGCTCTGGCACTGACCATCTGCTGCCTCCTAGGATGAAGAGGGTGCCATCGTGATGCTAAAGCGGCATTTGCGACAGCAGCGCACAGTGGAGGAGTACGGGCGGAACATCAAGCAACTGGCCGGCCGGGCCCAGAGCCTGCTGGCCGCAGGCCACCCCGAGGGGTGCGTGCACCTTGGGCCAGGGGCACCACTGGCCCATATCCCAACAGCTCTAAGAAGGGGAGATGGGAACAGTTTTTCCCAAAAGTAGGAGTTTGAGAATACTGCTTCTGGGCTGTTGGTTGGCCCAATTGCATCTTATGCCTTGGTTTTGTGTAACTTTAAACTGAGCCAGCTAAGGCCTGGCTTGCAGAAAGATTAGAGAGTGGAATAGCAAAACTACCCTCTTGGTGAACTGGGAACTCCAATCTTTTGAAGAGTTAGAATATGCTAAGAGACACTGACGGCTAATTTGCTTCTCTTTTTATGGTCTAGAAGGTACTTTAGGACCTCACAGTGTCTCAGCAAAATCATTACATAAGAGGGAAAGAAGAAAACCCATACCCATCTGCACTGTTGAGTTGTGTGGATTCTGCATAAATGGAATCCAATGGGCCAGACACTTCCAGCTGCCCCCAGTCGCTGTCCTGTCCTCAGCTGCCTTTAGGGCATCCACCACTGTGGGTCCTCAGCAGCCACCCCAGACATCTCCCAAGGAGCCCCAAGGACTGAGTCCTTAGTACGGCCTGTCTCTCCCTGGAGCACTAAGCAGCGGCATGCTCTGGAGCCCCACTCAGACAGTGCTGCTCCATCAGCCTTCGTGGGAGAATAATGAAGAAGTTCACCGCTCACTTCCCAGTGGGAACTGGTGGGAGGTACTGCTCTAGAACAGAACTCCAGGACACAGTTCTGTCATCCCCCGAGGCATCGTGGTCTAAGGGGAAAGCTTCTGTCATTTCTCCTGGGCTTCCCTTCCCCACCTACCTCTGCCAGGGGGGCTGGGAAGCTCCTGACTGCCACCTCGAAGGGCTTTCTTGGCTTGAATTCCAGGGAAGAGATCATCAGACTCCAGGGCCAAGTGGATAAGCAGTATGCCAGGCTGAAGGACATGGCAGAAGAGCGCAAGCGGAAGCTGGAGAACATGTACCACCTGTTCCAGCTGAAGAGGGAGGCCGACGACCTGGAGCAGTGGATTGCGGAAAAGGAGCTGGTGGCCTCTTCCTTGGAAATGGGGCGAGACTTTGACCACGTTACCGTGAGTAGTCACAGCGCTGCTTCCATTGTCTTCATCCAGTGCAGTAGACACAGCAGCCACCATTCTAGACACACACGACACCCCTGCCAGTTGCAGTGCTGCACAGGACACAGGCACGCCAGTGTGCGGCATGGCCCAGGACTCAGGCCTGCCCTGGAGAAGGCGTGAGGGTGTGGCTCCAGGTGGTTGTAGTCGCTCCCTGGGAATGTCCACAGCTAGTGTGTGATGATGCCTGCCTGCCCTGAACCCCCGTAACCATGTTTCTGTCTGCCCCGTGTCCAGCTGCTCCGGGACAAGTTCCGGGACTTTGCCCGAGAGACTGGGGCGATTGGGCAGGAGCGGGTGGACAACGTGAATGCCGTCATCGAGCGGCTCATTGATGCAGGCCACAGCGAGGCGGCCACCATCGCCGAGTGGAAGGATGGGCTGAATGAGATGTGGGCGGACCTGCTGGAGCTCATCGACACGCGCATGCAGCTGCTGGCTGCCTCTTACGACCTGCACCGCTACTTCTACACTGGCGCCGAGATCCTGGGCCTCATCGACGAGAAGCACCGTGAGCTGCCCGAGGACGTGGGTCTGGATGCCAGCACAGCCGAGTCCTTCCACCGGGTGCACACCGCCTTCGAGCGGGAGCTGCAGCTGCTGGGTGTGCAGGTGCCTTCTGCCCCTCGCTGACCACCCGTGGGCACCAGGGCTCTGTCTCTAATGTCTTCCCCCCTACCAGCTTCCTGGCCCAGTGTCTGGGCCCCACCTGACTACTACAGGAGAAACCCCAGAATGGGTACCAGGGGCAAGGAGCACTGGTTTTCAGATTTTCTTTAGTATCAGAAGTAGTTCTTTAAACTGAATCCTCACAAAAAGCCAATGCATAAAATTCCTTACAGTGTAGTTTCTCTGGTTGTACAATATTATTAAACATATACACAGCACTTCTCTAGCACCAGGTACCGTTCTAAGCAATATATGCAGTCGCCGGATCCTCATAGCTACCCTCTTAGGTAGCTACTAATGTTGCCTGCTTTTTGTAGGTGAGGAAAGTGAGGTATAGAGGGTCAGTAAGTTGCCCAGAAGCATGCAGATGTGCAGGAGCTGGGACTCAGACCCTGGAGGTCTGGCCATAGACCCCACATGCATAGCGTGGTTCAGCCTTTCCACATGGGAGCTGGGGGGCCCCAAGGTCTGATGACTAGATCCCCTCCCCCATCACTGGGGTGCCCTCTGAGGCACTTCCACATGTCTGTAGTGTTCCCCAGAGTCCACTGAGATAGAAAGTGCAGGGGTGAGGGGCCCCAGCTGACAGGAGCTCCCCAGGCTTCCAGAGTAGTAGGGACAGGTGAGCTGGCTGAGTAGTCCTGGGCCAGCCCAGCAGGGTTTAGGGAAAGAACACCAAGAGAGGTTGGGCCCCTGGTTCAGACAAAAGGGAACCTCTTAGGGAGTTATCCTCCAGCTGGAGGTGGGGCCTGGTGTGTGGCTGTTGTTCTTGGGGTTCCAGAGCCCCTGAGACAGGCGTAGCCCCATTAAGGTCTCAGGAGTGAGGCTTTATTGTGCCTTGGGTTGGCCTCATCAGGGGATCTGGTGCAGCCCCTTTCCGAGAGGGGCATCTTGCAGAGTGGTTACAGATGGGACTCAGGAGCACGGTGCAGATCCCCGCTGTACCCCTTTACTAGTGCAAGGGCCAGTTACTTAGCCTCTGTGTGCCACAGTTTCCTCATCTCAAATACAGGGATAGTAACAGTACCTCTTCCATGGGGTTGCTATAAAGATAGAGAGTTAATACTTACAAAGTGTTTGGAACAGTGCCTGGTACACAGGAACTCTCATTACTGTACTTCTGAGGAGATCGAAGGACGTGGAGTCCCTCTCCCAAATCCTCCTCAAAGGGGCGCCTTGTCCTGTAGCAACCACTGGGTGGGAGGCTGCAGACCCTACTTTCCAGCAGGGCCCTGGGGAGGGAGGCCAGGAGGATACAGGTGCTTGAGATGCCTCTGTCTAGGAAACAATGTCTGGTGTTGCCTGGCCATAGGTGCAGGAGTTCCAGGATGTGGCCACCCGCCTACAGAAGGCCTACGTTGGGGAGAAGGAAGAAGCCATCCAGGTCAAGGAGCAGGAGGTGTCTGCCGCGTGGCAGGCTCTACTCGATGCCTGTGCCGGGCGCCGAAACCAGCTGGTGGACACGGCAGACAAGTTCCGCTTCTTCAGCATGGCCCGCGACCTCCTCTCCTGGATGGAGAGCATCATCCGGCAGATTGAGACCCAGGAGAGGCCCAGGTAAGGGGAGCAGCTCCACTGCATGGCAGGCGAGGCTGGCAGGCCAGGGTGCTGCACCAGGCAGGGCTCCTTCCAGGAGGGGCAGTCCAGGACTGTTGGGTGCATGGGGACCCCTGGGGGGCACCTAAGGCTGGTCCAGGCAGAAATGGAGCAGCTCAGCTTCTGTTGGGAGGATCAGTTGTTTCAGAGCAAGGGGAGTCCTGACTGTGGGGAAAGACATTTGTCACTCGGATTTTCCAGTGGGGGCAGTGACCACTGTTGTCAGTGAAAATTAACAACTCGCACGTCCAAAGCTGGGCAGGTCCAAGACTGTTCACTCTTCTCCCAGTGCTGGGATGTGGGGGGCCACTCCCCCGAAACTCGGAAGAAGCTGATTGTCTGTGAGAGGTGAGGTCAGACACACAGGCAGTGAGAGCCCCGGCAGGGATTGGAGCTCTCCCAGGTTGGGTCCTCTAGCAATTATTCTGGCCCATCTCTGCCCCTCTGCCCCCAGGGCACCTGTTTTGATGGCCATACTTTTATTTTTAACATCTTTGTTGAGGTCTAATTCATCACAATCTAAGTTTAGATTTTCCACCCCATTCCCAACAGCCACTCCCCATCCCCTCTCCTCCCCAACCCAGGCAGCCACTGTTCTTTCTGTCTCGAGATTTGCCTGTTCTGGAAATTCCATATAAATGGAGTCATACCATACATGGTCCTTTGTGACTGGCTTCTTTTACTTAGCCCAGTGTTTTCAGTGTTCATCCATGTTGTAGCATGAATCAATACTTCATTACTTTTTATTGCCAGCTAATATTCCCAGGCTTCTTTGGGGGTCCCTATACCCCCTGCCCATGCCCTGGCCAATGGAAGGCATAGGCATCAGTGGTCCTGCTGGGACTGGGCTGGCAGAGGACTTCTTGGCTGGCCAGAGAAAGAGAAAGGAGCTGGGTCAGACTCCCAGAGACAGGTGCCTCTGGTCGTGACTCGGGCAAGCCAGAGAGACCCAGAGTTTCCTTCAGCCCAAACTGCCTGTCCTGCCTTTGACCTCCTGGTCCCTAGGGATGTCTCTTCTGTGGAGCTGCTCATGAAGTATCACCAGGGCATCAGGGCAGAGATCGAAACCCGGGGCAAGAACTTCAGCGCCTTTCTGGAGCTGGGCAAGTCACTGCTGCAGCGGCAACACCAGGCCTCGGGAGAGGTGAGGGGGCTACGGGGACAGAGACGTGCACCCTGCATCTCCTGGTGCCCACACT
Organism: Galeopterus variegatus; assembly: GCF_000696425.1. Classification (NCBI taxonomy): domain Eukaryota; kingdom Metazoa; phylum Chordata; class Mammalia; order Dermoptera; family Cynocephalidae; genus Galeopterus; species Galeopterus variegatus. The sequence goes on along the minus strand of NW_007729766.1, from coordinate 28,621 downwards.
CGCCAGCCTTGCAGCATTCAGAAAGGAGGCTCTGGGCTGTGCTTTTTCTTTTTTTTTTTTTTCTTTCTTTTTTTTTTTTTTTGTCTTTTGTCTTTTTCCGTGTCCGGCAACGGATCACAACCCTCAGTGTTGCCCCCGTACCGGACCGGGGACCGGCAACGGGACCGCAACCCTCGGTGCTGCTCCCGCGCCTCGCTCAGCCAGTGAGCGGGAACTGGTCTGTATGTGGGATCCGAACCCTCGGACGGGAGCGCCGCCGCGCTTCCCAAGCGGCGCACTTATCCAGTGCGCCACTGGGCCGGCCCTGGGCTGTGCTTTTTCTGAGGAGCTTGTCTTTCATTCATGGAGAATCGGGGCTGCACTCAGGCCCAAGAATTAGAGCCATACCAAGCCCATTCCCTGCCATAAAGAGCTGGCCACTTTGTGAAGGAGAGCAGGCTTGTAACCTATCCAACACCCACATGTGTGCACGCTTTGGAGTTGGTGACCCCATTTCACAGGTGAGGCGCGTGTGCCTCAGAGAGGTTGAGTAACTTTCCCAAGGCTGCACAGCTGACAAGTAGCAAGGTCAAGACTTGAAGCCAGAACTGTGGGACCAAACCTGGCATTTTTTGCAGGACCCATCTGTGTACTGCCTCAGGTGGGGGAAGCTCTACCAAAGCCTGAGCTTTTCTCCCATCCCTCCCCACAGATCAGTGAGAAACTGCAGCAGGTGCTGTCCAGAAGGAAGGAGATGCATGAGAAGTGGGAGGCCCGCTGGGATCGGCTCCGCATGTGTGAGTACAGCCTGGGAGCTGGGGAACCCTGAGGAGGGGGATGCAGGGGCCAGACCATATTGGAGTAGGGGAAGGGGGCATGGATTTTCACCACTGCCTAGAGAAGAGACCCCACAGCACTGCTCATTGGCAAAGCTCTGGGGCCAAGGGCCTCAGGTCCAGGCAGAAGATCTGAGTAGACATGCTGCTGGAAGCCTACCGCTAACCAGCCAGCATGCTCTGCTCCCTGCCCACCCTCTGTCCTGCTTGTCCCAGCCCAGTGCCTGGGCTGGTGTCCCTGCTGAGCTGTGACCTGGGATGAGGGCAGGGTACGGCTCTAGCACATCCCAATGTTTGCTCTGAGGAGTGTCAGGCACAGAAGGAGCTCTGTCCTGCTGCAGCTGGAGGCTAGCAGAGGTAGAGAAAATCTCATCACTCAGGTAGGAACTAGAGCAAGAAGGCCCGGACTGGTCCCATGGTTGCTTGTTGATGATCATGCGAGACAGCCAAGGGCTGGGAAGAGAAATCAGGCAGAAGACTGCTCCTCAAAGAGATATCTAAACTGCATTTTATTTTTAGAGTAGAGTTTGTTCTAATTAATGTGTTTTAAAAATATAACCATTGATGGAGAATGGGATAGGAGCCCAGTTTGGGGATGGAGTGGCCTCAGGCAGCAGGGTGCCCGTGCAGCTTAGGGACACCCGTGCAGGCCTCCTGGTGGCCACCCCTGGTCCCGGCAGGAGCAACTACTGAGTGCTAACAGGCTCCTGGCCTTGTGGTGGATCTGTGGCTTGTTCTCCGTGGCAGTGCTGGAGGTGTGCCAGTTCTCGAGGGATGCCTCCGTGGCCGAAGCGTGGCTGATCGCCCAGGAGCCCTACCTAGCCAGCCGGGACTTTGGACACACAGTGGATAGCGTGGAGAAGCTCATCAAGAGGCACGAGGCTTTTGAGAAATCCACAGCCAGCTGGGCAGAGCGCTTTGCTGCCCTGGAGAAGCCCACCACGGTGAGCCAGGCACAGCGCTGGGGGCTTGGGAGATGGCAGCCATGCCTGGGGACGGGAGGCTCAGTCAATAACTCTGGCCAATTATTTGGTGCCTAGGATGATGTGAAAGGCTTGGCGAGCTGGGAGAGAGGGTAGGAAATACAAGTGTTATGACTCAAGGAAGAAAGAACACCAGATTGCGTTGGTGTGCAGGGCTGTGGGTTGCAGCAGTCACCTGAGAATGCAGCTCCCCTTTGTGGCTGCTCTGACCCTCAGTCTTTTCCTCCCGCAGCTTGAGCTGAAAGAACGCCAGACGCCAGAGAGACCCATGGAGGAGACTGGGTGAGTGGTGGCCATGCCTCCCAGGAGCCTGTGCTCTGGCAAGGGGGTAGGGGGGTACTTTCAATCAGAAACCAGCCCCCTGACAGTTGAACCAGACACATTTGACCTCTCATACCTGGGCCACTTCTCAGAGTGTCTAGAGCTTGAAGTCAGAGGAGCTTTTGTGTCCCAAATCACGGGTGGCCTGGAGACTGGGCACCAGAAGAAGGGGGTGGAGAGTGGGGACTGCAGCTCCCCTCCCTGGGAGCCACTTGAGCACATATCCCAAGGCCGTGTGGCCTGGAACCTTGTCCATTTTGGCAGTCTCTGCCTTAACTTTTCCCATTAAACCTCTGGTCAGCTCCTTGCTAAGCACCCTCCAGGCTGCCAGGACCTCTGGATGGGGGGATCCTTGGTGCATGGGTGGGAAGCCAGGACATGGAGGCAGGTGCTGGCCTCAGACAGGTGCTTGTTTTTAAAGAGCAGCTGTGTCTTCCATAGGCCTCAAGAGGAGGAAGGCGAGACAGCAGGGGAGGCTCCCCGAGTTCCCCACCGTGCGGCCACCGAGAGAACGTCCCCGGTCAGTTTCCTGTCCCATTTGTCTAGTTCCTGGGAGTCGCTGCTGCCAGAGCCCGCTCATCCCTACTAGGCTGAGCCAGGGCAGAAGGACACGCATGC
>NW_007729766.1:10793-25492 GCF_000696425.1 Galeopterus variegatus | reverse complement strand
CCCCCCCCCCCCCCCGTCGTGCCCCCAGGCCCCCCCAGATGCCTCGTTCAGATCAGTCTACTTTTTTACTTAGGTTTTCTTAATCTTAGAATAATTCTCCTTCCTTCAACCCACAAGAAACTGACACGTCAGACCACAAATGTGACTGCACTAGTTTGGTTTTATCTAGTCTAATAAATTTTATTGTATAAATACATCACCATCTACATCAGGGGAAAACACTTTATACAGAGATGATTCATCTTTGTAGACCAGCTTTTTCCCCATTTTCCTTCCAACTCCATCCACAACACAGCATCCCCTCCATACACACACATGCTCAGACACATACCAATGGGCTGTCCCACCCTGCCTGCCCCACCCTCAGGCATTGTCGGCAGTGAAGTAGGGATATCCGTGCTTCCATCAGATTCCTCCCTCTTATGCAGAGCCCTCTCTCCACCTCTCCACCGTCCTGGTCTGATGCCTGTGGATCAGCAGGTTTGGTTAGACAGCTGGTTCTGAAGCAGAACAGACTTGAAGGAGCCTTCAGGAATGAGGGGGAATCCCAGGGCTCCGGTAACAGGGGGCCAGCCCCCGAACTTGTGGAAAAGGAGGGCATGCTAGAGGCCTGGGGGCGTGGGGTGCCAAGACAGATCGGCTGCCAGAGGCCTGGGCATATGCCTTTATGACGTTCCCTGGAGCAGGACCCATAGGACCCCCTGTGGTCTGTGCAGAGAGCCTGGGAGGCTGTCACCTAGGTTTGGGGGGATGCTCTGGGGAGCAGCTGACTGAGAGAAAGCAAGAAGTCAGCATATGCCTTGTATGGCTTCACCACTGAGTGTACCCCCTGTAGCATGTGGCTGTGGGGGTTAGGGGAGCAACAGATCCTTCATGTACCCACCTCTCCAGGTGCCTGGGTGAGCTTGCCTGAATCCGTGAGTAGGGGGTTAAGAAAATTGGTATTCTAGATGGAAATTTCTGGTACACTAATCACCCTAACAAAATGCACATACAGTGAGGCCTTTCTGTGCAGAATCCCCGTCAGGCCCAGATTTCAGCCCTTCTCACCCTGTGAGAGTGAAACACACATGCACACACACACCCACCCCCTTGCTGCCTCCAGCCTGGCCAGAGCCTCCCTGTCTGAGCTGCACCAGCCCATCATGCCCAGCAGAGGGCACTGCTGGGCTCCTGATGGAAAGTCTCTCCCAGATGTTCCCTCTGAGCTGCAGTCATCGCATGCGGGGGTCTTGCCTCCCTGTCGGTGGTGGTCTGCGTCCCAGCCCCTCTTTCCCAGCAACAGCCCTCTCCAGAAGGAGAGAAACCTCTGAGGCTGGCACGAACTGTGGACACGGGCTGGGGCTGCCCTGCCTCCTGCCCTGCCTGCGCTTCTGCTGCTGTGCGTCCCTGTGTGTCTGCATGCACTGGTGTCAGCTGTGCAGGCTCCCTTCTGACCACCTGAGTGACTCCACCCACTGTCTGTGTCATGTACGTCCGTGCAAATGTGATTTTGTGTGCATCAGAGCCACCTCCATCCAGCACCCAAATGTCACTGGGATGAGGGAATAAAACCTGCTTGGACCCGAGTGTCTCTTTGGCGGGAGGAGGAGTGGACCCATGTTTGAGACCCTTCCCAGAGAGCCAGCCACACCACCAGATGGGAAAACTGGCCTGTGCCCAGTGTCAGAAAGAAGGCAGCTGGCAAATCAAATGAACACCAGGCCGGATCAAATGAACACCAGGCCCACGGCCTCATGGAAACAGATTTCCTGCTGCTTCTCCTCTCTCAGCCTGTTAAGTTTTCATGAGGATCCACAAAACTCAGAGGAAGGGCCTAATACCCTCCATTCAGTCTTTGATATCAGAAGGACAGGAGGATGGAGCCCATGCAGGCTGGGAAAGCCCACCCAGCTTTGGAAGGCTGCTCAGAAAGCCGTCGCAGACCCTCCAGACTGCCCGGCACCGCTCCTTTACAGAACTGCCAGCCTCTCCCAGGAAGGGACAGCTCTGTGCTGTGCCTTCTTGCTGGGACAGGCCTAGTCAGGAGAGCAGGTGGCTCTCCTGCTGGTCCTGTGTGTTTGGTCTGGTGTTGGTGCCCCATAGAATAGATAACATGTGGTGTTGCTTCATGTGAAACCCCTCACTAGTGCATGTCGGCTTCCTGCAGGGGGAACGGATGGGAGTGGACCAGGCAGGAGTGGACTGGGCACCCTTGGCCCAGTCTGGACAGCTGCATTCCACAGGGCAGCCACCCTGCAGGCCCTACCTCAGTCCTGCCCTTCCTGCGTGTGTGCACGCACACGTGTGTGTACACACGGTGACTGGAGCCGCTATCCATGCTTCAGCCCTTCCTCAAGCCCGTCACTGCAATTCCATTGCCTCCCCTCCCCTCTCACCTTTCCACATTAGATCATGTTCTGGTAAAAAACCAATCCGTCCACACAGGTAAGTGCACGTGAGACCAAGCAGAAACACCAACTGCTGGAGTAGTAATCAGGACATCTGGGTTCTAGACCTACATTCTTCTAGAACCTTCCTGCATGAGTTTAGATAAACCACTCCGGATTCTCTGAGTCCCCTCACCCTTATAAAGCCCTCCCTGCGGGATTACAGAAAGTCCAGAACACTCCTGTAGGTCAGCAATGTAGCAAATTAAAGGGAGGGGCAGTTTTCCCCACTTTCCTCTTGGTCTTGGCTCTAAGGTACCTGGCTGATTTGTCAGGTGGCACCTGGTGTGAAGCTAGAGGTGGAAAGAAGAGGCAAAGGGCTGGGGTGTTTGCCCCTATTTGGGGAAGAGAGGCAGGGTTGGGCCTCTGCTGCCACCTAGGTTAGTGCCCTGAAGGAGGCCCGGGTACTGGAGGGGACCTGGCAGCAGGTGGAGCCACTTTCCTTCCTCTCCGTGCTGTGGCAGCAGGGGGCACACAGACCTGCCCCGAGCCTAATGCGTCTCCCCTTCACCTGGGTGTATGGCTCTGGGAAGGGCTAGGGGTCCTGCCAAGCATCCCTCATCTTCCAGGCTCTGGGTGCTTCTGAATCCCCAGTGTAGCACTTGTGGTGAGGTGTTTCCTCCTGGAAGGGAAAGAGGTGGATTTCCTGGAGAAGAAATGGTATTAAGGATGATGCAAGTCACCCTAGTCAGCCCTGGGATGTCTTCCCAGCCCTGTGGCCTGTTTCTTGGCTTTGGGGTGGGGGGTTGGACCTCCTCTAGGAACTCGCCCAACAGGGCTGCTGTGACGACATGAGTTAACATCCCTAACAGGGACTGGTGCTTCTAGGGGCTGTGACAACAATGAAGAGTCTCCATCAGGGCTCACTGGGACTAAGATGCCCTGTCTGCCTCCAGGCCCCAAGGCTAAATGAGTCTAGTTCACTGGGGACCCTGGGATGCGAGGCCACTCCAGACGACAGCTGCCTGGGTGCTATTCATCAAGTTGTCAGGAAATCTCTTACCCAAGGGCAGCTCCCAGATGCCACTCTTGCATGTGGCCTTCCAAGACTGCCTTTGACAGCCAGCTTCCCCAGAAGGGGACTGAGCGTCTTTTTAGCACTGAACATGAGGAGTCAAGACCCCTCAGCAGCACTTGTGAATGTATGGGGCAGTGCCCGGGGGGCTGAGTGGGCACTGGGCTTGCAGCCAGGAACACTGTTCAGCCAGTGCGTGGCTGGCTCCAGTGGCTGTCACCCCCTTGGCATCCTGAGTAACTGCCCCCAGCAGCAGCAGCCTCCTGGCAGCCGGGAGCTTTACTCAGTGGCCAGCGGCAGGACTCTGACGTCCATGGATGGGAAAGATGTGGGTGTGGAGGCAGCAGTGTGTTTCTTGCCTGAACAAGCTTTCCCAGTCCTTTCCCCCGCCCCCATAAGCGCTGCTTTTTCAGACGTTTTGCAGCGAGTGCAAATCGTATGTTCATAATAGGCAGACCCAGCCTGGAAAGAATGTCAGTTTTCCCCAAAACTTGGGTGTGTCCCTGTCTCCCCAGGATGTCTGAGTCAGCACGGCAGGGGTGTGTCTGCCTTCATTCTGCACTGTGCCCGGCTCCCTGGGGAGACCTGCTCTAGGTTCCTTCTGGACATGTGCCCTCTGCTGGGGGTGCTCAGCTCTCTTTGCTGTGGGCAGATGCAAACTTCCTGGCCCCTCTGCTCCAAAGACTCTTCCTAAGTTCTTCATTTCAAGCTGTTTTTCAGAGCATCCCAGATACTGATGTACTTGGGAGGAGACTGCATTAACATTGGAGGCATCTCCAATAAGGAATGGGTTTGAAGCTGACGACTTGACCATTGGTTGGCAGATCTGGATGGGGAGTTGATATCTTTTAACTCTCTAGTCTGCATTGATGAGTGACTGGTTCAGATGGTGGGTGTGGTGAAGACAGCTTCCGAAGAATCTCGTTTTCCTCTTATCCTCTGATGGCAGTGGACCAGGGCTCCTCCTCTCCTGCAGACTGCCGTTCCCCTCTCCCCCTCACTCACCTTACCTGGTGGCCTTCTGCTCTGCAACCCCTCCTGTCATCTGGCCTGGGCTTCCCAGGTGCTATCTCAGACAGACAATGGGACCCTGGGGTGCAGAGTGTTGAGTGGCTCTGCTCCCCCCCCCCCCCTTCTCTTGAGAGCCGCTCTCCACCCCCTGCCTGCAATCCAGAGGACTGCTCGACGACGTCCCCCAGCCTCAGCCCTCCCTGGCTCTCTCCCCCTGTGTAGCAACAGCTTCTGCTTCCTTATTTCAGACACCTGTCTGTATCTAACCTAAGTTGCCACCTCTTCATCTCTTTGGCTGTTCTCAATTCAACAAACCATTTCTATTTCTTCTCTTGCAAACAGCTGTCTTCTCAATAGCCTTTCCAACCCATCTACCAACAGCCCCTCGCTCAGAGGACAGGAGCAGAGACATCAAGCATTGGGAGAGAGTAAAAGCTCTCTGCTGCCAGAATGGCCAGGTCCCTCCACCTGATGGTCACCCAGCACTATTTGGTCACCTGAGACATCTAGCGATGAGTCTTGTCTGGCCCAAGCCCCTCTTCCAGTCCCTTCCAGCATGGCTGTGACATGATTACTTTGCCTTAGCCGATCAGCCACATGTCTTTCATAAGATGGGCTCATCTCACTTAGACCATGAACCCTGTCATGTAGGTGCTTTCCTCTGGAGTGATGGCACCAGCCTTCCCTCTTAGAGCAGGATTTAGTAGGAAAAGCACAGAACTCAGGGCCAGAAAGACCTGTATCCTCAACCTTCCATGACTAGATGTGTGGTCATGGGCAAGTTACTCATTATTCCTGAGCCCTGGCTCCCCTCGTCTGTAAAATAGGGGTAGAAACAGTACCTGCCTTGCAAAGAGGCTGTGAGGATTGGAAGAGGTAATGTAGGTAAAGCATCTGGCACCTGATCATTTAAGTCCCTTCATTTTGTCTCCATCCTCCACCTCAGTTCTTCTCTTAAAAGAAACATCATCTGTATGAACTTTAGCATCCATTACCAAATCCCTCCCAAACCAACCTTCCTGGAGTTGCCCGCCCTTGTACACACACTCTGGGCACGGTCATCACACAACGCATCTCATTGCTAAGGTCAAACAGTGTGTTTCTGGGGTACATCCTCATGCCCTAGTTCTCACCAGCCTTTCCTAAGAGAAGATCCTCTCGCCTGTGTTTTCTTGCTTATAGTGTATCTGGATTCACTGAGCATCTTCAGAACCTCCAAATGACCCTGTGGTCCCATGCCAGATTATTTTTCTCCTTGGAGCCTGGAGAGTTCATTGTCTGTGTGCAGCCGTCACCTATTTTAGTCCTAGAAGAAATTTACTCATCCTGCCCACTTCCCCATCCCTATTTTGAACATCCTTTCTTTTCCTTTTATTCTGGTGGCTGGCTGGTACAGAGATACCGATGTTTTGAACATCCTTGTGGAGGAGCCTCCCGACCCTCTGCCTGCTTCCCCCACCCAAGCCAATTTCCTAGCAAGGCAGAACCCTAAAAAGTCAAGCTTAGAAGACTCCTGCTTGACTTTGCAAGACTCTGCAAAGACTCTGAGCTGGCCAGCCCCCACCCACCTGGCACCTGGGGCCTCTCCCTGTTTGACTACAGTCCTGTGAAGGCCTAAGAGGCTCTCCCATCTGTGCCTGTTTCTCCCCTGATGTCCCTCAGTCAGCATCCAATGCTTCCTGTCCCCTGCCCTACTCTGACATCATGGTCTCAGCAGCCATGGCGCATATCCTCCACCTCAGACGCCTCCCCTGCCTGTCCCCCAAACCAGAGAACCTGGCTCTGCTGCAGGCAGTGCCTTCCTCACTCCAGCCCTCACCCGGCCATTCTCCCTCATGCTGTCACTCTCAGTCATGGCCTAGGTGCTCCTGCCAACCCTGCCTGACATCCAGGATTTCCTCCAAGCAGCTGGGCCCTCTTCCTTCAGAGTGTCCCCAGCTCCTCTGGGTGGGTCTTTGTGCAAGGCACCCTCAGCAGTGCAGGCGGGATCTGTGCATCCTCCTAATGACCCGGGGGCTGCAGCAGCAGACCCTCTGCCCCACAGCTTGGAGGACAGAAGGCAGGCTCAGATCATCTCATCTGTCCAGTACCTGTCCCTACAGCCACACTGCAGCCACATGAAGGCCAGCTACGGGCCCAGCCCCCTCAGCCAGCATCACCCCTCCTGGCACTCTGTCCACAGATCACTGTGCCTGGTGAGCAAGGCAGAATCTCCTCTCAGACCACGGCATAGTTCCAGGGGCAGCAGGAGCACTGTCCCTCTTCCCTTCTCTTCCCCATCCTATTTACCCCTAGGGCTGGGGAAGGTGGGCCCTTCTGCCCAAACCATGCTGCCAGCCTGACCCTGGCTCCACCCCTCATGATCTCATCATTCAGCGGGTCAGCTGGGAAGTCCTTGATGGATCTGGCCCAGAAAGATGCAGGGACGAATCATCCACATCAAGGGCCTCATGCTCACTGTGGGCAGATGTGGAGCCTGGGGTCAGGCAGCTGGGGCATGGGTGGGTCTCTGCCCAGCCACTTACCTCTGTCCATTCCCTGACCACCCTGTGTGCCCAGCACCAGCCAGCTGTCCTGTGCTGTGTCGCCTCCAGGTTTGAAAGGCACTGTGAGGACAGGGAAGCAGAAGCCATGGGTTCTTGCTCCAGGTTAACTGCTGACTTGTCATGTGATCCCAGCTGGTCACTGAACTTTTCTGGAATCCGCTTTTTCCACGCATAATAGGAGAGGCTGAATCCAGTGACCCCCAGCTGCAGAATTCTGAGAACCTGCTGTCTCACATCAGCTTCATCTACCCTGCTCCATCACTCACGGACCCCAGCCTCCCCCCAACAGGGCCTGCTTCCCCAATGAGGTCCCCATTGCCGATTCTACCTACAACGTCCTGCCAGTGGCATGGCTAGAAATGAAAGGCCCCAGGGACATTCCTTATCTCTTATGAGTTGCTAAATCAATATTGTCACACACCGGCTCACATGCTTACAGCAGGGCTATGCGCAGGATTTACCCATGGAGCAAGGAGGCCAGTGGTGGCATCTGGCTGTCCCTTAGGCTTGCTGCTCTCCACTGCCTTGGGAGCTTTCCCTGTGCAGATTGGAACCCCAAGAGTAATTTCTTTAGAGCTGGCCAGTTAGCTCAGCACCAAGGTCTGGGGTTCCATCCCTGTACTGGCCAGCTGCTAAAAGAAAAAAAAAGTAATTTTTTAAGATGTTTTTGTTTCAGAAAAGGATTTGACCACCTGGATGTAGATGGATAGATAGACATAGTCTTCCTTAAAGTCTTTTCTTTACAAAGTTGTGAGCTCTTCGTAAAAATCTACTTGTGAATCACCAGAATCTTCCACTAAGTAGCATACTGTTGTCCTTGGCCCTATCTGGTGACTTTTGCCTTCGCCTTCTGGGGCCCCTCCACTTCAGTTCCCCCTCTAAGCTTTGTGGTGGGGCCTCAGGCTGTTTCTGTCCTGCCCTGAAGGGCTTACCTGCTTGCTTGGTTACCCCATTCCTGTCTGGAGCCTCTGAATGTCCCAACTGGAAATGGCTGAGGAAGGAGGGGGTGAGGCCTTGCCGGCCAGCGGCTAAGAATCCCCCTTCTCCATTTCTCAGTCCTGAGCATCCCCTACTCCAGGGATAAAAGGGTGTTTGAGATCATCATGCTAGCCACACAGGACACTGGCCACAATCATTGCTCAGCAAAGTGCCAAGGAGGAAGGTGGAAGATAGCCAGGGGTGGAGGCCCGTGAGAGAAGCAGCACTTACACTGTCTCACTCACAGACCACCTGTGAAGTACGTACTGTGGTCACTCCTGCTGACTGATAGAGCCAGGAATGCTCAGTGACTTCCTGACGACAGATCACTTGTCCTCCCTTCCCCCCTCCAGTCCCTGTTGTTTCCTCCTCACCAGGGTCGGCCAGCCTCCCTCAAGAGCTGACGAAGGGAAGAAGGGATTGGTCCCAAAACCCCTTTGTCTCCTGCACCCCACCTTCCTTCCATGCCCATCTTTCTCATCTGTGTCCCCTCCCCAAGCCCAGCTAGGACGGGGAGCCCTGTCAGCCCCGGGCCTGGGAAGGGACAGCAGCCACCAACACCTCCCTCTCCCACTCTCTTTCTTGCCTTCCCCTTCTCAGGTCTTGGCCTTCAGCGTGGAGGGGACAGGATACTTTATAAAATGTCTCCACATGAACAGTCAGGAACACAGAAGAAAGCTTTGCATACATTAGAAACCCCCCATTTTCCAAAGCCAACCCAGGGCCCAGCCATATAACCTTTGATCACACACACTGGCCATGGCCTCTGAGTGTCCCTGCCAAAGAATGTGGGCCAGGCACTATTAAGAAGAAAAAGAAGGAGGGTGCATTGACTTGGGAGTCAGTCCTGGAAAAACCCATCTTTATTTTCAGAGGACAGTTTCCTAAAGGAAGGAAAATGGAATGAAAGTAAAAATATAGGAAGAAAATGTGAACACAGAGGTATCTAGCAAAACCAGTCCAAGGAGGGTAGAGACCGGGTAAACAGGGCGAATGTGGCTGTGAGGGTCTGGTGGGCTTCCCCTGAGGCAGGTGCAGGGGCGGCTCTGGCCCATCACCAGGAGCAGCAGTGCAGCCCACGCCCCATCCTCTGGAATCCCCCAATTCCTGGAGGAAGAGCCGGCCCAGCTAGGCTTGAGGAGAGGTGGGGGATGAAAGGAGGCTTCACTTTCTGCCTTAATAATCCACCTCCTGGGCTTTATATCCAAGTCAGATGGTTGGCCTGAGTGGGTGCACAGAAGGACCCCAAGCCCAGGCTCCCAGTCCCATTCCTGCCACTCCTGCCCTTCTTCCCTGCTAAAGGGTGATCCAGGCAGGGCTTTGGGGCCTCCAGATCCTTGTGGCCAATGCTGGATCACTGCAAACACTCTGAGTTACAAACACTGCAATAGGGATACAGATGAGTGCGACCCGGCCACAACCCTCAAGGGGTTCTAAGGCAGGAAAAGAAGAGCACCCTGAAGATGGGATAAAAACTCAGGTCTGTGCAATTCTGGACTGCATGCTCCTAATTGCCTACTATACCTATTAGCTGTGTGACCTTGGGCAAGTCACCTAACCTCTCTGAACATTGGTTTTCAAACTATAGATTGAAAGTGTTAGACTAGAAAAGTGGTTTCCAAACTTTTCTAGCCCCATCACCCTTTCTTTTAATGAAATCTCACTGGAAACCCAACTTATTACCTGCCTGTTGAACAGTCCTAATTTGACAGGATACAAACAGGACCAGCTTTACCTTTCTTCCAAACACTGCCTTCAGACATGTCCATTGAGCCTCCACTTCCCGTTCCTTAAGGCATCCTCAGGCAGACCCTGGTCACTTTCAGCTGTTAAAAAGTCTAGCCAGTCTGTTTCAGTTTAAAGCTTCAACCTGAGGGCTGGCCTGTTAGCTCAGCTGGCTAGAGCATGGTATTATAACACCAAGGTCAAGGGTTCGGATCCCTGTACAGGCCAGCCACCCACAAAATAAAGCTTCAGCCTGATGTCCAGTATGGTGCCCGCATCCTCCCATGGTCTGAGCCTGGTCTAAAGGACCCACAGTGAGGAGGAGAACATGGCCCGCTCTCTCCTGGCTCCTTCCTCTTCTCCCCAGCACTCTCTGGATCTCCTTCCCCAGCTGTTGGGGCAAGGAGGAGGCAGTAGAAAAAGGAACAGAGCCTCTTTACTGCCTGGGGTGGCTCTGGTCCTCCCAGGCTGTCCACGTCCTTGGTCCTGCAGGCATCCAGACATGGCCTGCTTGGGGCACTTTCCCATCTCATGCTGTAAGTCTCCAGCAGGCCTTTAGGACAGTGTTCTGGCCAGATGGCTCAAGCTAGGCTGCCTTTCTTGGTGCTCATTTGGCACTTAGGAGACCAACTCATTCTTCCCCTCCCCACCCCCTGACCCCCACTCCCTCTGGCAGTGGGAGGCTAGCTGCCCCCTACTGCCCCAGTCTGTCCCACCCTCTCCTGCTTCTGCAGCAGGCACAAGGGCAGATTGGCAAGGCCTCTGCATAAGGAGGTGCCCTGCCAGGGAGCAGAAAGTCTGCTTCTCCTTCTCGCGAGCACCAGCTCATACAGCGAGTGGCTGGCTCCAGTGGGGAGGCCCCTCACTTGGCTCGGTAGGGGCCAGGGATCGCCCCACCTCCACAGGGAGGTGCAGGGGGTAGAAACCACAGCATTTCCCCAAGGCGGTGACTCTCAACTCCCACTGCACATTAGAGAGCATGAAATGCTTATTAACAAATGCCAATGTGCTGACCCCCTCCAGGCCAGTAAACATCTTGAGAGTGGGGACTGGGGTGGGTTTTTTTTTAAATTTAAAGCCCCCAAGCTGATCATAGAAAGTAGCCAGGGTTAGGAACCACAGCCCTGTCCAACAAATTCCCCGCAAATGATGGAAGGAGGGCCTGTTAAACCTGATGATGCCTGGGAGTGTCTGGGTTCTCCCTTTATAAAGGGTGCAGAGGACTTAAGACCTAATGCCCTTGGCTTCAGGGCTTTAGACACATTTTGAAGGTACCAGGAGTGTTCCTGTTCGACATCCCAGCACAGTGGTTTTCAAACTTGTCTTAGCAGCAAGACCTTCTTCATATGGAATCTTGCCAGAGCCCATGTGTCACTCAGTTGGAGTATCTGGCTGAAGCAGGGGGTAGGGTCCTGGGCAGGGCAGCAAGACTGAGCTTTGCCTGCAGCATTGGAAACCCCTCCCCCCATCAACACTCAGGCCCCTTCTGCTCTCTCTAAGCACCTTCTGTTGATATGTAAGATTGGAGAGAGGGGACCACCCCACTGCTCTCTGAAAGGGGAGTGCGTTGGAAATGGAGCCAGAGGCCTATGGAAGCAGGTGTGTGCACAGCAGGCTGTGGGAGAGCCAGTGTGGGCCAGGAGGCTCAGGTGAGGGCCTGCTGCCATCCCGAGGCCTGAGCCCCTAGAAAGGTGTGCTCCTCCCCTATGCTCCTGTCAGGGGGAAGAGGAGGGGCCATGGCCTCATGACCTACAGCCGCCACCCCCACCAGGGCAGCACAAGGATGGGCAGGAGGAGAAATCCAGTGGGGATGAGAGGCCCGCCACAGAGCCCCTCTTTAAGGTCCTGGACACACCTCTGAGCGAGGGTGATGAGCCCACAACGCTGCCGGCCCAGCGGGACCATGGGCACAGCGTGCAGATGGAGGGCTACCTGGGCCGCAAGCACGACCTGGAGGGGCCCAACAAGAAGGCATCCAACAGGTGTGTGGGGGAGGGGCAACTGGGTGGGGGTGGGTGGGCACTCCCAGGAATCTCTCCACCAATAGAGCCCTGGCAAGATGGGCATGCATGCAGGGAGAGGGCGCCCTGTGCCTCTGTCTGTGAGAGCTCCTGGGCAACCCTCTGGGCCAGCCCAGGGACTGGCATGATGGGAATAAACCCATCTTCAGTTCTGGTCCTGAGTTCAAATCCTATGACTTCATACAAGTTACTCAGCCTCTCTTAGTTTCCGCATTTGTAAAATGGGGATGATGATAACAGTACATCTCTTTACAGATGCTGTGCCTGGCACAGAGGAGGTGCTCAGTGAACACTAGCTGTTATTATTCCTATAATCCCAGGGCTGAGCAGGTAGACCTCGGTATTAATACCATATCCTTGGCCAAGCCCCACTTTTTTTTTAACCAGTCTGAGCCTCAGTTTCTTTAGCTGTGAGACGGGAGATGATTGGGGGCCGGCGGCATGGCCTACATGCCTGTCGGAGGTCCTTTCCAGTGCTATCATATATTGACCATGACCCTGAGGAACTGACTCAAAGGCTGTGTCCTTTCCTGACCCTGAGGCAGTCATATGCTTGGGTTTGGTCTGTCCAGGGCTGCCTCTGCCCAGGGTCTCGGGGGCCTCTTTCTCCTAGCAGTACTCCAGGGTCCCAGAGAAATGCAGCAGTACCAAGAGGTTGAAGCCAGCTGTGTTCCCAGGTACACCTGGAAGCATACAGAGCACGTCCTGGGGCCCTCTCCAAAGCTGTTTCAAATTCCAAAAATGAACAATTTGGGGGCCCTGAAGAGGTTTCTTGCTTAAATGGAGACTCTACCAGGAAAGGGGAGACTAACATTTATTGAGCGCTACTATGTGCCAGGAATCATATTAGGACGGATAAAATCTTCAGAACAACCCTGTGATATGGAAGTATCCATTTTCCAGATGGGGAAACAGTCTCAGAGAGGTTTTCATTTGTTCAAGGCAGGATTTTACTACAAAGACCTCCTAGAGAAAAGATCCCTGAGCTGGGAGTCAGAAATGTGAGCTTCGTAAAACTGGCTCTGCAGCCAACTCTGTGTGGGTTAAGTTCTGTCTCTGACCTTCTAGTACTTCCTCCCTATGTGCCCTGCTAGGTCTCTACCTTCCTGCCCTTAAAAGGGAGGCAGGGAGGAGGGGGAAGGAAAGGAGGAGGATAAAGAGGAGGAGGAGAAGAAGGGATGAAGAAGAGGAAGAAAAGTTTAATGTTTCTTGGTGTTTGTTACTGTAAAAATGCAGCAACATGCTTCCCCATCTGTCAGTTTGGAGCCTACCAAACGCCAATTGAAACAAGCCTTGATTTGCACAAATCTGTTTCTTTCAAAGTGCAAGTACAGTACGCTGGGCATATATCATCAAACAAAAAATATATATCATCGAAACAAAACCTGGCTCCCTTCACTTCATAGTTCTGCAGTGAGAATCGAATAAGCCAATGGATGTAGAAATACTTCAAAAAGTTAAGTTTACACTTATTGGTCTTAAATTCAATAATTTTACTTTTAGAAATGTATCTCAAGGTAAGATTAGAATTACAAGCAAAGATTTATGCCTAAGAATGTTCATCACATTGCTACTTAAATTGCAGATGAATTTTCTAGTATTATAAGGTCCACCAATAAAGGGATTGTGTATCTATATGATGGGATACCATATAGCTATTCAAAATTATTTTCAAGAAATATTTGATATGGAAAAATACTCATGATAAAGTGTTAAGCTTAAAAGCAGGATATAAGATTGAATATACAATATAATCCAATTTTAGCTATCTATGTGAATAGACAAAAATGTGAAGAGACTAGAAGGAAACACATGCGATGTTAACAATAGTTATCTTTTGGTAATGAAATTACATGCGGATGATTTTTATTTCCTTTTTTTAAACAACAAAAAAATGTATTACTATTCATCAGGGCAAAAATCGCATAATAAAAAAAAAAAGAAATGGTAAAGCTATAGGAATTGATTATAAAGATGTTGTAACAGGACTGTGGGTGACCTGCCTGTCTGCGTCTTTGCAGGTCCTGGAACAACCTGTACTGCGTGCTCAGGAATAGCGAGCTGACTTTCTACAAAGATGCCAAGAACCTGGCCCTGGGGGTGCCCTACCATGGGGAGGAACCCCTGGCCCTGAGACATGCGATCTGTGAGATTGCTGCCAACTACAAGAAGAAGAAGCATGTCTTTAAGCTGAGGTGAGGGCTTCCTGGCCACTGTCCCTTGCCTGGGCTCAACCCTCTGACCCCTCAGGCTGATGGCTTGATTTAGCCTTAGTGGCCTGGTAGAGGCCCACTGTGTGGGACCACTCCAGGCCCCAGCTGCTCCTCAGAGATTTTCAAATCAAAGAGGCCCCGACTTTTACTTCTCTCAGAAGGTGCTGTGCTGCCTGAGGGCTCTGGATATTAGGCTCAGGGAACTGCGGGATAAGATCCAGGCCTCTGCCCAGGTCCAGGCCCCCGGAGGTGGCCGCATGACAGGAAACCCTTTGTCTTTGTCCTCCCAGGCTGAGTAATGGCAGTGAGTGGCTCTTCCATGGCAAGGACGAGGTAAGTGCGGGTGGCGTAGCCGGACGTGGCTAAGAAGGGGACAGGTGGAGGGGATCCAAGCCACCCGACCTCAAGGCTCCCTCCGAACGGGCAGTCCTAGGAGCACCCCCATCGCTGCCAGCCCGGCCCGGGAGGTGTGGAGGGCTCTGGCCGCCCCGGACTGGGCCCTGACCCCCCGCCCCGCAGGAGGAGATGCTGTCCTGGCTGCAGGGCGTGAGCACCGCCATCAACGAGTCCCAGAGCATCCGCGTCAAGGCGCAGAGCCTGCCCCTGCCGTCCCTCACCGGCCCCGACGCCAGCCTCGTGAAGAAAGACAAGGAGAAGAGATTCAGCTTCTTCCCCAAAAAGAAGTAGCAGCCGGCGGCCCCGCAGCCGGCACGTGCAGGGCCTCCGCCGCGCCCGCTCCTCCTCCCGCCTGCCGCCCGGCC
>NW_007729766.1:0-9793 GCF_000696425.1 Galeopterus variegatus | reverse complement strand
CCCCGACGCCTGCCTCCGCGCCCCCGCCCGCCGCGCAGCCGGCTCGGCTCCGGGGACAGGGGGCTCCAGCTCCTGCGCCCTCGTGGGGCCTCCGGGCCTGGGGCAGGAAACGGTTCTCTGAGACACACGCCCCTCTCTCCCACCCTCCTGCCGAGCTGAGGGCTTTCCAGTCCCCTACCTACCATAAAAGCTGGAGAAGGCTGATGGGGTCCCTCAAACGCTGCCCACGTCCAAAGTCAGTCTTGCTTGGGGTCACCTCCCACCGGGTCGCAGCCAGGGAAAGGGAAGAGGACACTGGAAGTGCCTAACCTGCCCCCTAGTGGCATAAGGAAGGAGCCTTCAGGTGGGCCCACACAGCTCTGGGCAAGGGGGTGCAGCAGGGCTGAGGGGACAAGACCAGATGCAGGGCCTTGGGTGCTGCCAGCATCCTCCTTACCGGGCTTCCTCCGAACTGGGGCTGTCACCTCAGGGGCCATCACATCCTTTCCTCTCCCCTCCTTCCACCAGGAAAAATAAAACAGCGCCCTGCAAGGTTGGCAGGTCCTGACTGAAGGAGCCTCCTGCTGCCCCCAGCACACTTTGCTGCCACCACAGGTGGGAGGCAGGCTCAGCCAGCTTGTTAGAGCTCAGGGCCAAAGGCTCAGACTTGAAGGAGGGACAGACAGATTTCAACACTGCCTAAGGCTCTGCATCTCCAGGCTGGGACCCTCCCCCACTCCCAGTAGCAGCCAAACCAGCAATATACCCGATAGACGCAGGGCGACAGATGCAGGGCCGCTTAGGGAGATGGTGTGGACCCCCATATACAAGATGGATACCCCAGCACCTGGAGTAAAGCATCCCAAAGCCAAATGCCCAATTGTGTCCTATCTGCAGCCTGTACCACAGGATGGTATTAACTGGCCAGACAGCAGAATTTGTCATCTATCACCTTGTGGTAGCAAATGTGGCCATGCCTAGGTATTACCACCTACATGACACAACTACCCCTGGACAGCTGGGACAAATGCCAGAGCCATGAAAGCATGGCACTCCTTGACCAGCCTCTCCTGAAGGTCTTGGCTATGGGTCTTGGGGGGTTGCATGGGTACAGAGGTCAAACATCTACCCCTTCCCCATCCCTAAGCACCAAAAGTGGTTCTGCAACCTATGTTCCCATGCTGCTAAGGTCAGACTTCCAGAGTGGAAACCACTTGCTCCATAGACTTTCCCCACCATTCTGCTCTGAGAACAAGACATCTCCAGCCCAGTATCTTAACTGGAGATAGGTCCAAAAGGGGAGTCTGGTTGGGGGCAGCAGGCGTTTTCCTCCAGGGAGACCATAAAAGTCCCCAGGGCTTGCAGTCACTGTTTCTGTCACCTTCCCCATGGGAAGGAGCCTTAGATAGGTGGAGATGAAGTGGAGGAGGCTCAGGTAGAAGCCACAGGGGTAGGCCTTCCCAGGTACCCTTAGTGCTGACCAGCACAGGCACAGCTCAGAGATCAATTCCTGACACTATGTCAGGGTGAAGCCAACTTCAGCAGACAGGAACCACAGCGGGGGAGAAGTTATCCATTGGAGCCTGATATCCCCAGGTCAGTTGTTCCCATTTCTGCAGCCAGGGCCTTCATTTGGCCTCAGTACATATGACCCTATAGACCTCTGCTTCTACAGGGAACCTAGTGTGTACCATTCACCAGCCTCTTTCTGCATCTGCGGAAACCAAGACTGGAGGCAGTGAGGCTACTACATTCACCTGGCAATAAATAAGGTCTTTCGTACACTCGAGGGCATGTCCTCCTCTGGGGCAGAGTATATGCCTTGCTGAAGGGCAGATGGTGGCAAGCACCTCCCTCAACTGTTTCCCCTGGGCCAGTCTTTAGGGAGCCAAGTGACAATGGTCCATCCCCTCCCCTCCACGTGTGCCAAAGTAGCACCTGAAGTGAAGAATTTCCAGGAGGCAACTCCACAAACCCAAGAAAGGGCTCCAGTGGAAATGCTAGGATTCCAGCACCCCAGGTCCCCCGACTGGGCAAGGACAGCCAGCTGCATGTGACCCACCATCTGTGGCCAGCTCCCTAGGCATCCCTCCCACGTCACCCCAGCCTCAAGACACTCAACTGATGGACTGAAACTGCAGGTGCCCAGCTTTGGGAGACCCTGAGCCACATCAGGTCTAAGTTCTCCTAGTGCCCTGGCAAGGTTTCTTTTTTTTCTCTCTCTCCTTACATTTTCTACTTTGCAGCCTTTTCTTTGACGGTATTCCCAAACAAGGTTATCACAGCTCCAGTCCACACCAGCATAACAGGCTTCCTCCCCAGGGCAGTTTAGAGGAAGCTCTTCTGGGCACGTTCAGGTGGTTCTCTTTCCCGTTTGTCCCCTGGCCTCAATGGACTCTGGCTGAGGGAGGTGTGGAGGGTCCTCAGGCTTCCCTCCCCCACCCTACCTCCACTAGCACCCCCAACAGGAGGCCTGTGGAAGGCTCAGCTTCTCCTCCACACCACTCCTCCTTCCTGCCTATCAGAAGGCAACCAGGGTCCCCTAGGCTGGTCCTGGATCCCCTTCCTCCCTCAGTGGGAGAGGGCAGAGATCAAGAGGAGGAAGAGGCCAGCAGACCATATGGCTTGGTCCCTTGGACAAGTAAGCTCAGGGAGGACACAAGGAAGGAGGTGGCTGAAGAGGAACGCAACCCCATTGGGCACAGACCATGCAATCTGGGGCTGGCCCTGGGGCCAGCTGGGCTTTGTCCTCCACCTGCTCAAATGTGCTTCCACCAACCAGAGGAAACCCATTTACTAGTTTTTCTAATAAATCAATAATGCTCCATATTTGTTTATTTGACTAGCCTCATTTCCCTTGAACTGAGCCTGGGGGTGGGGGGGACCCATGGAGACAGAGGGACAGCCAGACTCTCTGGCTTATCCCTGGGACTCTTATGGGATAACTGCACGTAGGTCCTGAGCCTCAGTAGAGACCCTGAGAAAAGCTTGCTCATTCGTGCATTCAATCAACTTGAAGCCCAGCTGCACAGCAGAATCATCTCTAAACAAAGATCGATCTGGGCTTTTCCCCACAGAGCCCAGGAAAGAGATCTCAGTCCTCACTGGACGGCAGAATCACCAGAATCACTGTGCCCGGGATTCACCTCCGGAGGGGCAGTTTCACTTGGTCTGGGCGGATGGAAAGCGGCCACTGTATTTTCTTCAAAAGGCTCCCCACGTGATTCTTTCAGGCAGCCAGTGAGAACGGCTAACCAGGCCCAAGTTCCCCAGACATACCTCGATGGTCTTATAAGGATCACCTGGGGAAGAGGTTCACTACAACTTCCTAGGCCCTACCCCCTGAAGAGTCCCAGACAGGGAGTTTGAGAAGCAGCAACTCATCCATCACTTTCAATTTATAGATGACGAAAAAGCAAGACCCAGCTAAAGGTGAGGCCCACACAGAATCTGAGGTACGTAACTCCCACACTGTCCAATGCACTAGTGGCTACTCAGTGTCATATCTTAGACTGGCCTGTTAGGGGCCAGCTTTGTTCTCAGTGACCGCTGAAGTGGCCACAGAAGATTCCGGATAGCTGGTGGGACAGGACCAATTCTTCCCTGCTCTGCTATCTACACAGGAGAGGCCTAGACTGGCCTGGTAGGGGCCAGCTTTGTTCTCAGTGACCGCTGAAGTGGCCACAGAAGGTTCCGGATAGCTGGTGGGACAGGACCAATTCTTCCCTGCTCTGCTATCTACACAGGAGAGGCTGCCATTTGCCTCCGATCTTCCCTTAACCTTGTTAGAATCAGCAGACCCATCTTCAGTCTAAGTCTGTCCTCCTGGGTCAGGAGATCCACGGGCCCTGACCCAGCAGACTGATGGGAACACCTGTCGGACAGCTCTACCTCCGGCCCCCACATGCCCCTCCTCCCAGGCCCCAGCCAGAACAAACCAGGCGAAACAAGGCTGGTCCACCATGGAGAAAGGGCAGAAAACCTAATCGGAAATAGGGAGGCATTCCTAGTCCTTCTGGAGCAAAGATGCTTTTGAGAATGTGATAAAAATGGAGGATCCACCCCAGAAAAATGGACTTGTACTCTTCACGCCATGTTGCAAGCCACTTTAAGATACAGTCTGTAGGCTCTTAAGTTTAGAATTCCTGCCTTCTAGGATGTCTCCTGGGAACTGGAGAGTGAGAGAAGAGCAAAAGGCACCAGACATTGGAAACTTCTGCTTATTACAAAAATGTTCCATTCACCCTCTCCCACCCTGCTTTTTGTAGTCCAACTTTGGCCCGTGGGAAAGAGCTAAAGGCTAGCACAGTGGGGCTCCCCACCCCAGACAGGACACCAGGCTGCTGCGGGCAGACAAGAAGTGCAGGGGAGTAGAAGCAGCAGAGAACGAGCTCCCTCCCTCGCACCCTGCTGCCCCGCCTCCCCCACAAGCACCCTGGTGCCTTGTGCTTCCTGAGCCTGGAGGACAAACGACTGAGTGTGGAAGGGACAACCCCATGTCCCCGTGTCCCTGCCTCCCCGAGACACCCCAGCCGGGCCCCAGGAAAGAGGCCACACACAGGTCAGTTGGTCAGCAGTGGTTATTGCACCATGGGCAAATAATGAAATGTGTGTACATTAGCGACAACCACAGGGTCAGCAAGGCAACCCTAAAAAGTACCTGAACTCGGTCCATCGCATTCTTCCTGGGAGGGGAACAACAGGAGGACACATACTCACACGCACGCGCACACACACACACACACACACACACCACAGAATGGAAAGCAATAAATTATCAGCCTTGTTCCTGCCTGGAGCCTAAGAAAAGGCACAGTTCAAGAGCAAAGCCTCCCCAGGCCACTCCACGCGTCTCCCGGGGTGGGCCACTCAGTCTGGCAGTGGCCACCCAGTGCTGGAGGCCTGAGCAGTGCTTGCTCGAATGGAAAGCAATAAATTATCAGCCTTATTCCTGCCTGGAGCCTAAGAAAAGGCACAGTTCAAGAGCAAAGCCTCCCCAGGCCACTCCACGCGTCTCCTGGGGTGGGCCACTCAGTCTGGCAGTGGCCACCCAGTGCTGGAGGCCTGAGCAGTGCTTGCTCCCCCTGGGAAGAGGTGAGCTTAAATATTTGGCTTCTTACCAGAAAAGAACTATTTACAAGGAAAGTGGCCACACTGGCCTCAGAGGAGAAGAGGGGCTCATCTGGGCCTACATAAAATTGTCACAAGCCCCAGGGGAGTGCCAGCACATGACACAGGCAGGTGAGTCCACCTGCACAGTGGAGCATTCTTCCAGGAGAGTGGGAGTGGCCTTCCTGAGGGCCTCGGGCAAAGGGTCACATGAGCCCAAGTTTTGGGGAGCTAGGCCGGGCTCCTCCTCATCCCCCAACATGGCTCATCCTTCCCCCAGGAGGCAGAGTCAACCTATAGAGTTCAAGGTCTGGAACCTGTCCCTCAGGTTTCTCACTCTGCCCTGCTGGCTCAGGTCTGCTGGGTCCTTGGGACCCTCTTCCTTCAGCCGAAATTCTGAAGACTCCTGGGAATCTTGGCTTTGCCCAGCCAGGGCCTCCTGCAAGCCTGGTCCCTGCCCACTGCCCTTCTCCTCCAGCCCCACTGTGGGGCCTGGCAGAGGCCTCTTCTCCATGATGATCACCCGCCGGTCATCCTCCAGGGTGAGGTCTGCAGTGACATACAGGGTCTCGCCTCCGACCAGCCCGCTTTGGGGCAGCGACCCGGGAGGCTGGGGCTGTGCAGCCTCTCTGCCTCCCTGGCCCCTTTTGGTGCTCAGGCTGCAGCAGCGGCTCACCCTGCCTGAAAGAGGAGGCTCCACCATGTTCTCAGGCACCGAGCGGCTCCGATTGACAGGTGGGCCACGGGGCCGGCTGGCCTTGGCCGGCAGCACCTCATCCTGGGAGGCGTACTTGGAGCAGAGCTCCCGGACGTCAGGCCAGTTGAAGGTCTCAGTGTCAAGGGGGCTGAGCGGACTTCGGGTGCGGGACCGGGCCCCAGGCGAGGTGGTCCTCGGGCTGGTAGCAGAAGGGCTAAAGGAGAAACGCCGTGGCGAGATGTCCCCAGCTGAGGAGAGCTTATGGGGGCTGTGCTCCTGGACCATCAGCTGCTCATAGGTGAGGAGGGACAGCACTGGCTTTCTCCTGCCTGCGAGGAGAGAGAGCAGCCTGAACCACTGGGCGGGATGGAGGGCCGGGAGGCGAGGGCACCGGGCCATCTTCACTTACTTTCCAGGCAAGGCTGGTTGTTGGGGTTTGGAGTGTGAGAGATGAGGTCTCAGTGACCCTCTACAGCCCTTTATCGAAGGGCAATGAAAAGAAGGAAGGAAAGGCTGTGGAAAGGGGGTCAGGAGTCAAAGGGAGAGATGGGAGCTTCTGTTCTCATCCCGGTAGAGCTGGGGCCCGTGCCTTGTTTCCCCCAGTGGTCTCTGCTCCATAGGAAGGGCTGGGGGGAGGGTATTGAAAGGGCTCAACCAGGTGTGCAGCTTGACCCACACCCTAGGTGCTTGGGGTCCAGCCCCTCTCTTTGGAAGAGGCTCTTTAAAGGTCACTTCTGCCCCTAGACTCCCTGAGCCCACGCCCACCCCCATCATACCTTTGCCACTTGGTGGCTCTCCAGCCTCCTGTAGGCAGGGAGTGGTAAGGCTCTTCCGGTCCCTCTCGGGAGCCTCCTTTTCCCACTGCAGTGGTGGCCTGGCCATCCCCGACTTGTTGCTCTTGATGCGGAGGCTGTATTGGCGGGCCAGCTGGTAGACCCTGTTCTTGACGCGCTCACTCACATGGCTGTCCATCACGTGGGAGAGCTGCACGATGCGGGGGTGCAGCGGGGCCACCAGCTCCCCCTGGGCACCGCTGCTCAGCTCCTTTACCAGCTCTTTCAGCTCCCGGGCCAGGTGGGCTGGGCTGGGCCGCTCGGTGGGGGAGGCGCTTTCTGGGGAGGCGGTGGCCGACTCCTCTGTGATGGCCCCCAGCTCGTGATCCTCCAGGATGAAGAGTGGCTCATGCAGGTCAAAGCCATTGGCCTGGCCTTGACCTGGCCCCTTCCGAGGGCTTCCCCCAGAAGACTCCATTCCCTCCCAGATCTTCACAATTTCCGAAGAAGGGCGGAACTCAGCATCTGTGATGGGAGCTGGGTCCCCTGGGTCTGCCTGGCGTGGTCCTGGGAGGTCAAACAGGGCCCACGAAGCTGGCCGGGAGCCCACCTGTCTCTTGTGCTCCACTGGAGCCTTCGGCTCCGGGTCTGGCCTGGGCAGGCTGTTGAACCTGGAGACCGAGTTTCTCACCAGTCCCTTGGGGATGTAGGAGAGGCTCTCCCGGCGCCGGACACTAAAGCCTGCATCATGGTGTTCTGCGTTTTCATAGTAGCTCTTAATTTTGTCCAGTAACTGCCGGTCTCGGGTGGAGAGCAGAGATTCCTTCTTCTTGCAGGAAGACCTGTTGGGCTCCACCAGGCAGCCTGGGCTTGGGGGCTCTGTCCCATTAACAGAAGGGCCACTCTCTGTGGCCACCCCCATGCTGATGTCCACTTCTGGGGGGAGCTGAATGCTGAGGGAGTCTGTGGTGCTGCCGGGCCAGGCTGGGCCTTTCTCACTGCCCTCCAGGCTGAGCACACTACTACTCCGACTGACCCGCAGCGGGGTCCCAAAGCCACCGGACTTGCCATCCTCCAGTGCCAAGCTGCTCCGCCGAGAGAAGCTGCTGACGAACCGTTCAGCAATGACGCTGGCCTGGTCCAGCACAGAGGGGGGCAGGAGGCTCTCAGGCTCCGGGACAGCCCCCATTTCCTCTTCCTCCTCACTGCTCAGGGCCTTAAGGTCCTCAGTGCTCTCAGCCACCACAAAGTCCACCATCTCACCTGGGTGGTCCATCCCCAGCAGCCCCTGGTGGGCATCCATCTGTGTTTCCAAGACTTTTGGAGACTTTGTGTCTGAAGGCATCTCCTCGGTGCTAGGACCTTCCACAGCAGCGAATACTTCCTGCTCAGTCCCCAGCTCAGGGTCTGCCTCAACCTGGAACACAGCAGAAAGCTCACATGAATAAAAAAGGTCCTTCATGAGACCTGGGGAATGTGGGGGCAGGATGGCCTGCCCCAGCTCAGGGTCTGCCTCAACCTGGAACACAGCAGAGAGCTCACATGAATAAAAAAGGTCCTTCATGAGACCTGGGGAATGTGGGGGCAGGATGGCCTGCTTAAAGCCCAGTGACAGAAGCCTGCAGCTTAGGACTGAAGCCAATCAGAATGGGCACAAACTCAAAATTAGGGCTACAGGTTCTTAGGGAGAGAGACGTGATCATGTCCTTTAGTTACCCTGCAGCTGGGGTGCTGGGCTCAATCCTCAAACCCAAAGAAAAGGCTACGAACACAGATGGGGTAGGGTGGTGACACCTCTTAGTGTCAGCCTGTCAGCAAACTATAGGGACAAGTTGAGAACATACAACACTAGGTCAGGCATCCCGCCGGGCCACGGCACCAGGACTGCCCTGCCCAATAGTGAGGCAGCTCCCTAAAGCCTAGAGGCTCCCCACTCAGGGATACTGGGGTTTAAAGCCAGGCCTGAGTGACATGAGAAGCCATTCCAACTTCCCCGAGAGGCCAAGGCCTCTTTTGTGGACCTGGGTCCAGAGGGCAAAACAGCCACATGCTGTAATCCCGTCAGAGGGTGAGGACCGGGAACTTTGCTCCTGCCAGCCAGCCTTAGCACCTGTGTGCCAAGCATGACTGCATCTGCCCAGCAGATGGACAAGGAAGGAAACACATGTGAGAATTCCCTCTTGACCACCCTGAGGGTAATTTGAACCACAAAACTGGCTGGCACAGGCAGATTTACAGAGAGGTCTTTAGAGAAAAGAGAAGAGCAAACACTTTAAATCCCGAGGAATCAGACCTGATTCCAATTTTTCTATCCAAAATCTGCAGTACAGAACCTACGATCTATACCTGCTGTGTCCAACCCAGGGGCCACCAGCCACTCATGGTTGTCTGAGCACCTGAAATGTGGCTAGTCCAAATCAACACCTGCTGCAAAGACTTTGCATTAAAAAAGGGTAAAACACGTCTATAACTTTTAAAATTGACTACATGTTAAAATGATGATATTTTGGATATATTGGGTTAAATAAAGTACACTAGTAAAATTAACTTCATCTGTTTCTTTTTAATTTTTTAACATGGTGACCAGAAAACTTAAATTACGCACATGGCTCCCATTCTATCGTTATTGGACAGCATCACTTGCAATGGTCTGAATGTTGGTGTCCCTGCAAAATTCATATGCTGGAATCTAATACCCAGTGACTAAGAGGTGTGGACTTAGGGAAGTGATGAAGCCATGAGGACTCCACCCTCACGAATGGAATTAGTGCCCTTACAAAAGAGGCTCTAGGGACTTTCTTGCTCCTTTTGCTTTTCAACACAGCAAGGAGGAGCCATCTATGAAGCAGAGAGTGAGCCCTCACCAGATACTCAACCTGCTGGTGCCCCGATCCTGGACTTCCCAGCCTCTAGAACAGTCAGCAATAAATTTCTGTTGTTTATAAACTACCCAGTCTAAGGAATATTGCTATAGCAGCCTGAGCTGACCAAGACACCACACTACGTTCCTATCCAGTGTCATCCAGGCTTCTCAGTCTTATCCCAGCTGTGAGGCCCAACCTGGGATCTAGCCTTAGTTCATGATCTTTTCCTTGTATCCTTGTGAATGCACATGTCCCAGCTCCTCACAACCCATAGACAGCACGGGGTAACAGGAAGAGGAGACCCAGGTGTGATCTGAGCTCTGCTGCTCAGAAGCTGCCCAGTCAGTGTCAGTCACGCCATTCAACTCTCA
>NW_007729765.1:222580-222814 GCF_000696425.1 Galeopterus variegatus | reverse complement strand
TTGTCTGTTTGCTGACAGCATGATCTTTTGTAGAAAATCCTAAAGACTCCACCAAAAAAAAACTGTTAAAACTGACAAACCAGCTCATTAAAGTTGCAGGATACAAAATCAACTTTGAAAACCCAGTAGCACTTCTATACATTCACAATGAACTGTCTGAAAAAGATTTTTTTAAAAAATCCCATTTGCAATAGCATCAAGAAATAAAATACTTAGGAGAATATTTAGCCAAGG
>NW_007729765.1:218425-220192 GCF_000696425.1 Galeopterus variegatus | reverse complement strand
AAACAGAATAGAAGACTCAGAAATAAATCCACCTATCTACACGCAACTGATATTTGACAAAGGCACCAAGATCATACATTGGGGGAAAATAGCCTCTTCAGTAAAGGGTGATGGGGAAAATGGATATCCATATGCAGAAAAAAGAAACTAGACCCCTATCTCTCACCACATGCAAAAACCAACAACACAAAATGGATTAAAGACTGAAAGGTAAGACCTGAAATTTTAAAACTACTAGAAGAAAGAATAGGGAAACACTCCAAGACATTGATCTGGGCAGAAACTTTATGGAGAAGACTTCTAAAACAGGCAACAAAAGCAAAAATAAACAAATGGATTTACTTCAAACTGAAAAGTTACTTCACAGCAAAGGAAACAATCAACAGAGTGAAGAGCCAACCTCCAGAATGGAGAAAAATATTNTCACAGCAAAGGAAACAATCAACAGAGTGAAGAGCCAACCTCCAGAATGGAGAAAAATATTCGTGAAATATTCACCTGATATGCAGATTGTACAAGGAACTTACCTGAACAGCAAAATAATAATAATGATAATGATGATGATGATATGATTTAAAAGTGGGCAAATGACCTGAGCAGACACTTTTCAAAAGAAGACATACAAATGGCCACTAGGTCATTTCAAGGATTTCCTGCTCTGTAGGGTCTGGTATTTGAGAATGACTCTATTCTTCTGGTGGTGTCATATTTTCTTGAGGTTTTGTATTTCTAGTATCACTACACTTATGTCTGGTCATCTGGTAAAGCAGTTGCTTCTTCTATTACTCTGAAGAGTGGGCTTTGAAGAGAGAGACTTCTTCTGGTTTCCACTGGTGACTCTCCTTTTGTCAATGTCGTTAAGTGTCTGGTGGGCCACCTGCATGGTAGTTGTGGCTACTACTGTGGCATTCATTGCTTTTGCAGCAGCTCTGGCTGTGGTGGTGGCTGTGATTGGCCACCTGTGCAGAAGTGGTGTTTTCAGTGTTCTCCAGGAGATGCTGCTGTCAGCTCCTGCCTTAGGACGCCAGGCATGCTCCATTTCTTGGCTGCATCTGGGTGGAGGGGGCTAGTCCTCAGCTCTTGACCTAGGATCCTGAGTGTGTTCCATTTCTTGCCTTCATCTGGGAGGAGGGGGCTGGCCCATGGCCCCTGCCCTAGGACCCTGCCTGTGCTCCATTTCTTGTCTTGGTTATTGTTAATAAGACTGCGATGAACATGGGAGTGCAGACATCTTTTCAGCATACTGATTTCATTTATTTGGGGTATATACCCGGTAGTGGGAATGCTGTATCATATGGTAATTCTATTTTTAGGTTTTTGAGAAAATTCCATACTGTTTTTCAAAACTGCTATACTAATTTACACTCCCACCAACAGTGTATAATGGTTCCCTTTTCTCCAAATTCTCACCAACACTTGTTACCTTTCATCTTTTTGATGATAGTCAATCTAACAAATGTGAGGAGATATCTCACTGTGGTTTTAATTTGCATTTCTCTGATGATTAGAGATGTTGAGCAATGTTTCATATATATGCTGGCCATTTGTATGTCTTCTTTTGGGAAATGTCTATTCAAGTCCTTTGCCCATTTTTAAATAGGGTTATTTGTTTTATCTGTTTTTTTGTTATTGAGTAATTTGAGTCCTTGTATATTTTGAATATTAGCCCCTTATCTAATATATAATTTGCTACTATTTTCTCCCAGTCTGTGGGTTGTCTCTTCACTCTATTAATTGTTTTCTTGGCTGTGCATAAGCTTTTTAATT
>NW_007729765.1:198920-217577 GCF_000696425.1 Galeopterus variegatus | reverse complement strand
ATATATATGCTGGCCATTTGTATGTCTTCTTTTGGGAAATGTCTATTCAAGTCCTTTGCCCATTTTTAAATAGGGTTATTTGTTTTATCTGTTTTCTTGTTATTGAGTAATTTGAGTCCTTGTATATTTTGAATATTAGCCCCTTATCTAATATATAATTTGCTACTATTTTCTCCCAATCTGTGGGTTGTCTCTTCACTCTATTAATTGTTTTCTTGGCTGTGCATAAGCTTTTTAATTTGATGCACTCTCATTTGTCTATTTTTGCTTTTGTTGCCTGTGCTTTAGGGGTCATACCCAAGAAATTTCTGCCCAGACCAATGTTATGAAGATTTCCCCCTATGTTTTCTTCTAGTAGCTTTACAGTTTCAGGTCTTATGTTTAAGTCTTTAATCATTTTGGGCTGATTCTTGTATAAAGCGTGAGATAAGGGTCCATTTTTATTCTTCTGTTTGTGGATATCCAGTTTCACCATATTAAAAGAATAAAGGGCAAAAACCATATGATCATCTCAACAGATACAGAAAAAGCACTTGACAAAATTCAACATCCTTCCATGATTTAAAAACCCTCAGCAAATTAGGTACAGAAGGAATATACCTGAGCACAATAAAGGCTATATATGACAAGCCTACAGCTAACATCCTACTCAACAGTGAAAAGTTGAAGATTTTCCTCTAAGATCAGGAGCGAGACAAGGATGCCCTCTCTTGTCACTTCTGTTCAACATTGTACTGCAAGGCCAAGCCAGAGCAATTGGGGAAGAGAGAGAAATAAAAGGAATCCAAATAAGAAAGGATGAAATGAAATTGTCTGTTTGCTGACAGCATGATCTTTTGTAGAAAATCCTAAAGACTCCACCAAAAAAAACTGTTAAAACTGACAAACCAACTCATTAAAGTTGCAGGATACAAAATCAACTTTGAAAACCCAGTAGCAGTTCTATACATTCACAATGAACTGTCTGAAAAAGATTTTTTAAAAAAATCCCATTTGCAATAGCATCAAGAAATAAAATACTTAGGAGAATATTTAGCCAAGGTGAAAGTATACTAAAAACTATAAAACATGGATGAAAGAAATTGAAGATGACACAAAAAAATGGAAAGATATCTGGTGTTTATAGATTATGAGAATTAATATTATGAAAATGACCATACTACCCAAAACAAGCTACAGATTCAATCCCTATCAAAATTCTAATGTCATTCTTCACAGAAATAGAAAAAACAATCCTAAAATTTGTATGGACCCACAAAAGACCCCAAATAGCCAAAGCAATCCTGAGCAAAAAGAGCAAAGCTGGAGGCATCACACTGCCAGATTTCAAAATATATCACAAAGCTACAGTAACCAAAACAGCATGGTACTGGCATAAAAATAGACACATCAACCAATGGAATAGGTTGCGATCCGTTGCCGGTCACGAAAAAAGACAAAAAGGAAAAAATAAAATAAAATTAAATTAAATTAAAAAAAATAAAGTGAACAATTTGATCAATTTTGAGATGCATATATACACATGAAGCAATGGTGATGGGGTTTTTGCATTTAGAAATTGATACGGGCAGTTGTGCTGTTAAAGGGGACCTCAATCTAGGGAAACACACACACATGCACACACACACATGCACATATACCATATAGACTCACATAGAACAGCCTACTGCTATGCACCCAAATCCACAGTGCCTAAAGGGAACAGAACTGCTTGTTAAAAAATCCTGATACTACTTTACCTGGAAAATCAGTTTCTTTCATCATATCTACAACCCCTCATTCCCGGCAGGAGCACAGAATCAGGATGACTCTCCACACTAATACCAGCAAGAAAGTCCCATTAGTCTTACCATCTAGATTTTTTCTCAGCAAGTGAGTGACACAAGAGTACATACTGTTTTTGCTTACTCTTAAAAACACCTGCAATTACAGAAAAGAAATCACTATGAGGATCATATCATGCTGTGTCCTGTTTGCACAGGTCTTTTGTTCTCTTGGTGACTTTATAAAAACTGATGGGAAATTGTAGTACAGTCAAAGGCCCCAAAGGAAAGCACAGAGGACACCATTGAAAAAGGCACAAACTTTTCCTGGAGTATGTATCTCAAGTCCATATTGGCTGCCAATTGCAAAATTCAAAATTTTCTCTTAGTCCAAGAAGGGAAAAGTTCTTCTGAGGGAAAGGCCCCTAATACACAGTTTATAAGCTGATGTTGCCATTGGTGGGTGCCTCCTTGAGTCAGGTGTCAATGGTTAGAAATTCAACACTCCCCCCACCAAGGAAATTATGTATATCATCTGTACGTACATGCTCATATTTTCATGCATGAATTTAATTGAATTAAAAAAGAAAGAAAGAAACCAAGAAAGCAACATATTTATGTCACACAAAGAAAGGAGACTACCTTGGCAGTAGATGGGGCCTCCTCCTCTGCCTTGTCACCTGGAAGCTCCTCTACCAGGCCCACAGGGGGAACTAGGAGGACAGAGTGACAGTCAGTACGTTAGTGATGTTGCTCATTAACTACCCAGGGAGCTTTGCCTGTTGTGGACACAGGCTGAGTGTGTATGGCAGCAATTGGTTAGCAAGCAAGAACTGAGTTCCTGCTGCGCCATCCTTCTTGATGAACAAAGGAAGCCAATGGAGAGAAGGAAAGAAAAGAGAAACATATCCCAGTCTAATAACCAAGCCATATATTGAGTTCTTATTCATCACTGTCCTAGGGTATGAAGTCCATATAATTTGAGCACTTCTAGGGCTTATGGTGATAATATTATTGAACGCACTAAAATATCTCCCTGATTCTTATCCAATTTGAGCCAGAGGCTGAAGAGCGACCCCAACACTGATTGAAGATGACCCAGTTGTCCTGTGTGGTACCTCACACCTCTTAGAATCTGTGAACTGACCAGAAGCATCTGGGCTTCCTATGTGTGTTTTACACTCATGACTGTGCTGAAGTCTATGGAAAGGGCACTTATAGCTTCTCTGGGTTATGTGACCACTGAGGCCACCTTATAATGAAGGCCAGTGTTTGGGATCTCTGTAGGCTAGATCTAATACTTCAGACGTATACGTGGATGCTGGAACTCTCTTGCTCAGTGACGAATAAGCACACCGCTGAGTGACAAATGCATGTCTGTAGCTCAGAGCATCAGCACTGTGGCCACCTGCCCGGGTTCACATCTTGGATCTTCCGCTTAGGAGCTCCTGAGCTTGGGTCGTGCATCACTGCACCTCAGTTTCTCTCTGAGGATTGGGAGTTGTAAACAAATGCCAAGGCATAGCTGTGGTGAGGGCTGAACAAGACAATGTATGTAAAGTATGCAGTGGTGATAGGACTTTCTTTGAGAAAGCTGACATTAGAAATTATGCTGTGGAAGTGGAACATATCTACTGAGAAAACACCTCAGGCATACACACTCCCACACACATTCACAATCACACCCCATAGACACACATAGAGACCCCTAAAGCCCATGCACACAAATCCACGCCTCTTAAAGGGAATACAGCTGTTCCCAGGGACTGTAGGACACAGTCATATTTTCCAAAAATTGGGTTTTTACACCACATCCCAATCCTCATTCCCAGCAGGAAGCTGGAATCAGGGTGGCTTTCCAGACTAAAACCAGCAAGAAAGCCCCACCCTTCTTTTCATCTGTATTTTTTCCTCAGCAAGTGTGTGACTCTAAAAATACATACCATTTTCACTTACTCTTGAGGCCACCTGCAATTGCATAAAAAGAAAACTTGATGAGGATCAAATCATACTGTGTACTGCTTGCACAAGACTTTTGTTATTTTGGTGACTCAAGAAAATCAAATGAGAAACCATGGTCGAGTCAAAGATCCCGAAAGCAAGTGTACCTGTGGAAAAGGTATAAGCTTTTCCTGGAGGATGTATCTCTCAAGTCCATTTTAGTGGCAATTACAAAATTCTTAATCCCAAGAGGAATAATGGCGGTGAGGATAAGCCCCTACCATATAGTTTATAAGCTGATGCTGCCAATTTTGAATGCCCTCTTTGAATACGTACCAGTTGGTAAGTTGACACTCTCCCCCCACATACACACCATGGAAATTGTATATGCCACCATAATGTACATTTTCAGATTTCCATACATGAATTCGATTGAACATGAAATAAACCAACAAAGAAATATACCTATTTTAGACAAAAACAGGCAACCTTACCTTGTTATTAGACTGGGACTTTTCCTCTGCCCTGTCATGAGGAAGATCATCCAATAGACCCTCAGGGGGGTCCAGGAGGACACAGAGTAACTGTTCGTCATCGGTGGTGTTGCTCAGGAATTATTCAGGGGGGTCTCATTGACTTGGACAAGGAGCTAGAGTATATGGAGGTGGCTGGTTAACGAGCATGCCCTGGGTTGCTGTTGAGCCATCCTCCTTGGAGTTGAAAGGTGACAAAGGAGAGGAGCAGAAAAGAAAAGAGAAACAGTCCTCAGCTTCGCTGCTAAAGGCAATCTGAATCAACATGAAATGTTTAATATACAAATGGTGTTAATCTACATAGTATGACTTAATGACAGAGTCTCATCACTCCTCATCCACGTTTTGAAGTCCAGTCAAATTGCCACTATCTTCCTCACATCATCCAAGACTGTTTCATGCTCCATGGACCCATGTATGCTGCTACTGCATTTATCATCTGCTGCATAGGATTTTGCAATTGATTAAAAGCAAATTTTTATTGGGAGACTGGATTCAACTCTGGGCTAAACACTAGTATATATATTCACTCATCCTTGTTATAAAGAATCAATTATAGAAGTTTTGGAAATACTGATATCCCACCATTCTGTTCTATACGTGTGTGAGTATTCATTGGTCAGTGGCTGTCCATGCTCACACTAGCCAGGTAGCACTGGGATGGTTCATTAAGGAGTTCGTCCCCCACATCTCACCCCCACCCCCATGGGAGACAGCCTCATGAGCACTCCTAGAACAACTTGTGGGAGCCACAATGGACATTAAGAACCTTGCCCTCCAAATATTGGAGGCCTGTGTTCTGCATAGAGGTGACTGCTTTTGATTATGGAGGTGCAGACACAAAGGAGCACTGCCATTATTGCTGTTCCCACGACCTAAGTGACTTCCAGTGGATTTAAAGGAAAAGGCCCTGGGTTTTTTCTTCTTTTTGTTCCCCTTTTTCTCCTTTTTGGGAGCCAGATATTCAAAGATTAGGATATTCTAAAGTAATCACATACACAAGGGGAATTTAGGACATCACTGTACATGCTCAGGGAAAGACACAGCCTCAGATAAGATCTGAGCAGACCTTAGATCATAGGTTGATCCTCAGCACTGACACACCCTACAACAATTAAAAAACAAAAATTAAATTTAAAAAAAAAAAAGCAAACCCTGTAGAAGGGAAAGAATGTGATTTTCAGAGTTACCACATTAGAAGATTCAAATGTTTGGTGTTTAACAAAAACATCACAAGGTATAAAAAAGAAACAGGAGAGTATGGCTCATTCAAAGGAAAAAAAGTAATTGATAGAAACCATTGCTGAAGAAGACAAAATGGCAGACTTAGTAGACAAATGCTTTAAAACAACTTAAAGATGCTCAAAATAATCTTAAAAAACAGACAAAGACAAAGCCAGAAAAACTATGCATGAACAAAATGGGATTATAAATAAAGAGTTAGAAAACATAAAAAGGAGCCAAAAAGAAATTCTTGACATAAAAGTACAATAACTGAAATGAAAATTTCACTAGAGGAATTTAAAAGCATATTTCAGAGGACAGAGAAAAAATCAGTGAATTTGAAGATATGAAAATTGAAATTATGGAGTCTGACAAATGGAAGAAAAAAAAGATGAAAGAAAACTGAATATAGTCTGAGGGAACTACTGAATGCCATCAAGCAGACCAACGCATGGATTGTTCAAGTCTCAGAAGGCGAAGAGAGAGATAAAGGAGTAGGAAGAATATTTGAAGAAATAATGGCAAAAGAAAAAATGTCCACAGTACCTTCAATTGAGTCGTTTGTAGACTGCAGCCTGGGGTGTGGCAAGATGCCCATTTTTCTGACCCACTTCTGAGGGCAGACTGTGTATCTCCTTAAACAAGGAGCAACTTTTCTCTTTGTATCCATCACATAAGATCCTGGAAAATGTATTACAATAGAGAAAACTGTTGACATCTTGCTGGCAGCAGACCACAGGAAAATTAGTAATAATTTCTTCACAGTTCAGACTTTTGATCCCCTATTCATCAGCTGCCCAGCAGAGCCACCTGAATCAGCGTTGGGCATTAGGGAGATCTTGCAGTTTGATGCGTACCTAAAATACCTAACAGACTGATTGCCTGGGCAGATATCTTAACTGAGATGAGATCATAATGAAAGGCAGCAAAGAACAGTGACCAAGAGCACAGTGGCTGGTGCCTAATGGCCTGGGTTCAAATCCCACTCAGAAGCCACATGAGGGGCCAGCCTGTGGCTTACTTGGGAGAATGTGGTGCTGATAACACCAAGGCCACAGCTTCCGGTTCCTATACAGGGATGGCAGGTTAGCTCACTTGGGAGAGTGTGGTGCTGACAACACCAAGTCAAGGGTTAAGATCCCCTTACTGGTAAAAAAAATAAAAAATAAAAAAGAAGCGACATGAATCTAGGGAAGTTAGTAACCTCTCTGTCCTCAGTTATCTGTACTGTCATATTAAAATGTTAATAGGGCCTACTTAATAGTATTGTGGTATGAGGCTAAAAATGAGTGAATACAGGTAAAGCCTTAAGAAAATGTTTGGTTCATCATCAGTGCTATCTGAGTGACTGATTTTTAGATGTCTGGAAGAATAAGCTAGACACTTGGTAGTGGTGTAATACAGAGAGAAGACCTGTATGACTACAGGACAGGGGAGGATGCAAGTTTACTATTCACCCTTTATATGGGTATGGTGCTTTACAGCTCTTGGAGGATGACTGGTATCAGCTCCTGTTATCCCCACATCACCACTATGGGGTGGGCAGAGTAGGGAAGTCCCCCATATTTTATGCTTTAAGATTGTGTTAGTCCATTTTTGTTGCTTATAGCAAAATACATGGAATTGGGTATTTTATAAAGAAAAACAAAATATATTGCTTACAGTTTTTGAGGTTGGGAAGTCCAAAGTCCATCTGGTGATGGCGACAGTGACCCAGGGGTCTCACATTGCAAGATGGTGGAAGCAGAGAGAGTAGCAAGAGAGAGACAGACTCTCCTCTTCTTTTAAAGCCCTTAGAACTATGCCCCTCACCACCATTTTTAGTCCATTCACTACTTCCTGGTCCTACAATCCAATCACCTCTTCAAGGCTCCACCTTTCAATTATCATAATAGGATTTTCCACTCTCTTAACAGTCACAGAGGGGGCCAAGTTTCTAATACATAAAACTTGGGGGACACAACTCAAGTTTCAGTGAGTTTGTGGGGGACATAATTCAATCCACTACAAAGATATTGAAATTTAGAGAAGTTAAGTGACTTTCCCAGAGTCACTGACAGGTGATGGATCTGGGACAGGAATGTAAGTGGTTCCCTGGAGACAAAGATGCCTGAACCCCAGAGACCTCTAGATCATGTCCTGGACCCCTGAATCAAGAGCTCCTCTCACTTTTTTTCTCAACTCTTCCTGACCCAAGATTTCTGTGGGGATAGAGCCGATGTCTTGGAGAAGGTCTCTGAACCAATAAAAGAGCCCAAATCACAACCCAGCCTCCTGCCTCTAAATTTCAACCCCTGACCAAATTATGATATAGTCTCCTCCAAACAAAGCCTCTCTGAAGGTCAAGGGGAAGTTCAAACTTATGGTCATGCTCCCCCAGCATCTTCTCACTGTCTACTGAAACTGCCTCACAGTGAGCCTTCCTGATGATCAGTTGACCACCCAATTGACCAGTGGTCTGCTTGGCTCCCAAGGTGGCTGAGAACTCAGGACATTTCAAGCCAACTGCTACATGATGGCTGTGACAAGGATTAACTTCCCTTCAACTGACCACCCCTGGATGAGCAGTAAATGGGAATTAACTGGGAACGTGGCCATCTGGGCTGGTGCTTCAATGGTCTAAAGAATTAAGTCTGTGACCCCACTGTATCACTGACTATTGATCTGATCAACTGTCTGAGAAGCTGGACTAAGGCCTGGCTGAGAATGGGCAGTGGCTGTCCCAGCTCAGAGTCCACCTTCCTGCTCACGTCCTTCCTCACCAGAGCTCAGTGTCTGCAAACTCCTCATCCCTCCCTAGACCCTGCAGTGGCAGGAAAGAGAACCCCATTCCCTCTTAGAGGGACCCCTCCATAGGTACAGCCTGAGGATCCCCACACCAGGACCCTCCTTGAGGACCACCCAGGCCCCCATTCTCACTGTCACCAAATGTTCATTCCTCTAACCTGGTGGCACTGTCCCTTCTCACCGGTCTTCCATGCAGCTCCCAAATAGTCAATGATCATGTCCTCATCAACCCCACAAAAATTCCACCATGAAATCCCAGTTTCTTTCCTTTCTAAAAAAAAATATCTGAATCTAGAGTGCTGATGACTGATATTGGATTTTGGCATCAACATTTAGTTCAATTTGGCCTATAATTTCCCTTTCCCATAATATCTATTGTTGAGTTTGGTATCAAGATTCTCTTGATCCAATGAAGGCAGTGTGGGTATGTTCCTTCTGTATCTATTCTCTGTAAGTGTGTGCACAAAATTGGCATTATTTCTGTCTTAAATATTTGGTAGAATTCAGAGGAAGAGTGGGGCCAGAAATTTGCTTTGTGAAAAAAATTCTTGGTATTTCTTGCATTTTATTTGATGGCTGCTTTACGTTTTATACAATGCACAGATATTATGTGTACAGCTTGATGGTTTCTTACTCATATAAGCATGTGTGTTGCCAACATCCAACTTAATATACAGAATTTCTGAAACAACATGGCAACACCTTTTTTGCTACTTCCCAGTAAGTAACTTATGACATATACCCAGTATTTTG
The DNA here is from genome assembly GCF_000696425.1 of Galeopterus variegatus. Classification (NCBI taxonomy): domain Eukaryota; kingdom Metazoa; phylum Chordata; class Mammalia; order Dermoptera; family Cynocephalidae; genus Galeopterus; species Galeopterus variegatus. Next base: position 208,576 of record NW_007729765.1, on the reverse strand, counting down.
ACCATGATCACCATATTTTAGATTTCTGTTTTTCAATATCATATATATGGAAACATACAGTATGAACTCTTTTGTGTTCGGTTAAATATTATGTCTGAATATTATTTTGGATTTCATCTGTTGTGCTGTGTAAAGCAAAAGTTTATTTTGAATTGTTGTACAATATTCCCTCTTTATCCATGGGGAATATGTTCCAAGACCCCCAGAAGATGCCTGAAACTGTGGATAGTGCCAAACCTGATTGCTGTCAGTCAGAACATGCTTCTAAGAAAGTAGGAGCACACCCGGGGACCTAGGCAGGAGTCATAGGCAGCCTCCCCCACCTGACAGAAGGAAGGAGCATACCCAGTGATCTAGGCAGGAGCCACAGGCAGCACCCCCACCTGAAAAAAGGCAGCAGCATGCTGCAGACACCACTTCCACATGAGTGGTCCACCACAGGCACTGTCACAGCCACTGCCACCACAGTAGCAGCCACACCACTGCGCAGGTGGCCCACCATCCACTCAACTGCATTGACACAAGGAGAGTCACCAGTGGAGCATGGAAAAATAAGAGAACATCTCTCTCTTCGAAGCCAACTCCAGAGCACTAGTAGCAACTGCTCTACCAGATGACCAGACATCAACATAGGGATACTGGAAATACAAAAACCATCCACTCAACTGCATTGACACAAGGAGAGTCACCAGTGGAGCATGGAAAAATAAGAGAACGTCTCTCTCTTCGAAGCCAACTCCAGAGCACTAGTAGCAACTGCTCTACCAGATGACCAGACATCAACATAGGGATACTGGAAATACAAAAACGAAACAAAACAAAAAAGCAAGAAAATATGAGACCACCAAAGGAATACAGTAATTCTCAAATACCAGACCCCATAAAGAATGAAACCCTTGAAATGACTGAAAAGGAATCCTGAGCAACAATCTTAAGAAACTCAATAAGATGTGAGAAGATTCAGTTAGATAACACAATGAAATGAGAAAATGAAGTGAGAAAAAATATCCAGGATATGAAGGAGGAAATTTACAAAGAGATTAATACCTTTAAAAACAATGTAGCAGAACTCCCAGAACTGAAGGATTAATTCAGTGAAATAAAAAACACAATTGAGTGCTAGATAGAGCAGCAGGTTAGAGCAAGCAGAAAAGAAGGATTTCTGATCTCGAAGATGATCTTTTTGAAATAATCAGGCAGACAAAAAAAAAGAAAAAAGAATTTTTAAAAATGAAGAAAATCTAAAAGAACTAGCAGACAACCTGAAGCACACAAATATCTGATGTTACAGAGGGGAGGGGAAAGGAAATGACATTGAAAACCTGTTCAACAAAATAATAACAGAAAACTTCCCAGGTATAGGGAGAGAAATAGACCTTCACATCCAGGAGGCACAAAGATCCCCAGACAGATTCAGTCCAAAAAGATCCTCTCTGAGACACATTAGTCAAGCTGGAAAGCTCAAAGACAAAGAGAGAATCCTAAAAGGGGCAAGAGAAAAGCATTATCATCCCATCAGACTAAAAGCAGGCTTCCCAACAGAAACTCTACAGGCCACAAGAAAATGGGGTGATATATTAAAAATTGTTTTCGTATCAAGAAAATTCCTTCCAATTGAGAGTCCTTGGGGTGTTTAGTTTTGTGGTAGCTGAAAACATAAGTTCAAATTCCTGCTCTGCTACTGCTGGCTATCACTTTTTCTGAGCCTCAGTTTTCTCATCTGTAAAGTGGGGATAATAATAGTATATACTCCCGGTGTTGATTGTGAGAGTTTAATAAGATAATGCATGTAAAATGCACAGGGCTCTATATAGTAAGTGCTCAAAAAATGCTAGCTATTAATAACAACAATAGAAATGAAAACCTAGAAGTAGTTTCCAAGTAGCCTATAATAATAGTTGCAAGAGAAGGGAGTAAGAGTCTAATAAGCCAAGTTGTGGGCATTTTCTCTTTCTCTCTGTCACTCTCCATCGCTGTCTCTGTCTCTCTGTCCTCTCTCTCTCTTCTGCCTATCTGCTTCTCTCTTTTCTCATCTTTCTCCCCATTTACTCATCCATACAAATTCCTACTTACCACCCTCCTTTACAAAAAAATATTTTTCCAATCAGGTATAAGTTGATGCTGTTTCTCAGGTCTTTTTCTGCCTTGGGTCCAGAATCTGGAGTGCTTCTTGCATTTGCTGGTTACAACCAATTTAACAACCATTTCACATGATGAGTGGGGCAGTTGCAGCTAAGCGTGAAATCAGTAACTCTGCCCACAGTCCTGGTAGGGAGCATGATACAGACACAAGATCACCAAGGTGGGATGCTTCTTTCTAAGGCAGTGGTTCTCACCCTTGGATGCACATTGTAATCACTTGGGGAGCTTTAAAACACACCGATGCCCAGATCTGGGGTGGAGCATGGCCATCATGATTTTTTTAAGCTCCCCAGGTGATTTTAATGTGTGGCAAAGATTAAGAACACTGCATGGAACCTCTACAGGGACTCTTCTAGAATATCAGCTCTCAACCAGGGGCAATTTTGCCCCTCAGGGGACATTTTGCAATGTCCAGAGACATTTTTGGTTGTCACACTGGGGGGAGAGAGAGTTAGACATTACTAGAATCTAGAGGGTAGAGGCAAGAGATGCTGCTAAATGTAATACAATGCACAGGATAGACCCACAACAAAGAATTATCTGGTCCAAAATGTCAATAGTGCTGAACCTGAGAAACCCTGTTATAAATAAATAGTCTAAATGGTCTTTCTCTTGGGTTCAGCCGCTTTTGCCTTCCTAAGTCTTCAGCTATGAATGATACATGTAAATACCATCCTCAGGGGCTCTCTTCCTCCTTATGGTCACACAGGCTGTCCAATTTGCAGAAACTATAGTGACCAGCATCATGAACTGCCTGACAAGCTTCCTCTCTGGCTTCATCATCTTCTCTGTCCTGGGCTATGCGGAAGAGATGAGGGACGTGAGGGTGGCAGATGTGGTCAAAGACAGGTTTAGTGTCCACTTAAATGACTGGCATCCTCCAGATAGTCAAAGAACCCAGGCCACCAGCCCAGCTGAGCTGTCTTCCTTCCATATTCTCAGACTGGGTGGGTTCTCTTACTTAGTAAGTAGTTGCTGACTTGGGGAGTTTTGGGGTCCCCTTTTCCTTGAATACCTGTCCCTTATTCCAATCACAGTGTTGATCATGTGAGAACCCTTGTTAAAATACAAATATTACTATTACTATTACTATTATTATTATTATTATTGTTATTATTATTTGGTGGCTGGCTGGTATGGGGATCCAAACGCTTGACCTTGGTGTTACCAGCACCACACTCTAACAAACTGAACTAACTAGCCAGCCCACAGATGTTCTTTAAAAGGATGAATTATATAGTATGTGAATTATAAATCAATAAAGATGTCATTTTAAAAAGTAAAAATTATCAGTGTTACGGAAAGAATATGGGGGAAAAAGACATCAAATTATTTGCCTGGGTGATGAGATTTTGCATATCTGGATGTTCTTTAAAAGGATGAATTATATAGTATGTGAATTATAAATCAATAAAGATGTCATTTAAAAAAGTAAAAATTATCAGTGTTACGGAAAGAATATGGGGGAAAAAGACATCAAATTATTTGCCTGGGTGATGAGATTTTGCATATCTGCCCCCCCCACCTTCCTCCTTTTATAATTCACTAGTATGATACATCAGGTATTGTTCTATACACCAAGGATAAGAAGACAAAATCAGCCAAGGGCACTGCCTTTATAGAAGTAACATTCTAGGGCCATCCCGTGGCTCACTTGGGAGAGTGTGGTGCTGATAACACCAAGGCCACGGGTTCAGATCCCTATATAGGGATGGCCGGTTTGCTCACTTGGGAGAGCGTGGTGCTGACAACACCAAGTCAAGGGTTAAGATCCCCTTACTGGGCCGGCCCGGTGGTGCACTCGGTAGAGCGTGGCGCTTGGGAGCGCGGCGGTGCTCACGCCGAGGGTTCGGATCCCATATAGAGACCGGTCCACTCACTGGTTGAGCGCAGTGCGGGCGCGACACCAAGGGTTGTGATCCCGTTACCGGTCACGAAAAAAGACAAAAAGGGAAAAAAAAAAAAAAAAAAGATCCCCTTACCAGTCATCTTTAAAAAAAAAAAAAAGAAGTAACATTCTAGTTAGGAAGGTAGGTGATAGCAAGAAAACAAACAAGATACTTTCAGATGTACAATAAAAGCAGTATCACAGTACAAAGAAATGAGAATCTGCATAGACTGCTGATGGGAATGTGAAATGGTGCAGCTGCTTTGGAAAATAGTCTGACAGTTCCTTAAAATGCTAAACATGCTGGGCCGGCCCGGTGGCGCACTACTATAGTGCGCCGCTTGGGAAGCGCGGCGGCGCTCCCGCCCGAGGGTTTGGATCCCACATACGGACCGGTTCCCGCTCACTGGCTGAGCAAGGCGCGGGAGCAACACCGAGGGTTGCGATCCCGTTGCCGGTCCCGGTCCGGTACGGGGGCGACACTGAGGGTTGCGATCCATTGCCGGACACGGAAAAAGACAAAAAAAAAAAAAAATGCTAAACATGGAGTGACCATTTGACCCAGCAATTCTACTCCTAGATATATACCCAAAAGTATTGAAGACAGGAACTCAGACAGATAATTGTACACCAATGTTTATTGTAGCATTATTCACAATAGCCAAAAGATAGAAGCGTCCCAAGTGCCCATCAACAGATGAATGGATAAACAAAACGTGGTGTATCTACACAATGTAATGTAAATCAGCCATTAAAGGGAATGAAGTTTTAGTACATGCTACAACACAAATGAATCTTGTAATCATTAGGCTAAATGAAAGAAGCCAGTCACAAAAGACCACATGTTACATGATTCCATTTATATGAAATGTCCAGATTACACAAATCTATAGAGACGGAAAGTAGATTAGTGGTTGTCTGTGCCTGGGAGAGGGAAGGCTGGGAAATGACTGCTAATGGGTATGGGTCTCCTTTTGGGAGTGATAAAAATGTTCTAAAATTGATTGCACATACCTGTGAATATACCAAAAACCACTGATTAGTACACTTTAAATAGGTGAATGGCATGGTATGTGAATTACATCTCAAGGAAAAGATAAAAAGAGGACACATGTTCTTACACAAACATAGGACAGAATTTTAGCTAAAGGGAGATTTCTTTTTTTATATGTAACATTTACATATTATAAAATATATATAATGTATTTATTGTGAAAAAGAAAGAAGAAAAGTATACAAAAAAGTAAATAAAAATTGCCTCTAACTCCAACATTCAGGAAAGAAATAAAAACAATGTCATGAAAAAATATGTTAACATCATAGAGGAATGGAAGTTTCTTCAATAGTTTGCAAATTTCTTAAAACTAGTATGCACTTACTTTAAAAATGTAAGTGATCCCTAGGAGGAACAACACATCACTTCTTATCACTTTATCACTCATTCGATCATCGGATTAGCTGATTGTCACACAGGGCTCTGAAAGAATGGACATCTGTTTTGATGAAGAGGTTGGGGACAGTGCCAACAAAAGCAGTTCTGAGTAAGGCACCGAAGCCAAGGTGGCCTGACGTCACTGGGCTGTAGAGGAGAATGACAAGAGCGGGAAGAAGGCAGAGGGTGGCTGAACCATCCCTGAGTCTAGATCTCCTTAGGAAATAGAGGATTGGTATCCGCTGATTGGCTTACTCTTAGGGCATTTGCTTAACCGCTGGAGCCTGGGGTCAGGGCCCTCATGCACTGAAAAAAATAAATAAATAAAGTCTCATAAATGCATGCTCCAAACCAACAAGTAGCCACTGCTCAAAGAGCCACTGCACACAGACCCGAGCTATGCCAACTTGCATGCTATGATAGCCATCTGTTTTTCATGGAGGGGCTGGGGCTCCATACCATGGGTTAAGTCCATTAAATTTAAGGCACTAATGCCAAGTTCTAGCTTGTGAAGAGTGAAGGGCAAACCTTATTCCTGGTCTCATACAAAAGGCCCCCTTTCTTGGAGAGGGTGTTGTTTTTAATCTAGACTGGTTTGTAGAGATGTTTGTTTCCAGGGAAGGAAAATGGAACTGACTCACATCCAAGAAGTCAGAAGGAAAGTTTAATGCCAAGTGATCTAATCAGAACAGCTGGCTCTAGGCACACAATTCTTCCAGTAGATGCTAACATAATAGGGCATGAATATTAGTTCCATAATGGTCTAGAAATGTTCCCTTAAGCTAATTTTTTCATGCATAAAGATGAACAGTGATTCTGCTGTTATTTTTAAGGAATTTATTTATTTTTAATTAAAATGTATTGATTGTACATATTTATGGGGTACAGAGTTATACTTCAATACACGTATACAATATGTAATGATCAAATCAGGGTACTTAACAAATTCATCACAAAAATTTATCATTTCTTTGTAATGAGAACATTTGAGCGCTTCTCTTCTAGCCATTTGAGAACATAAACAGTAAATAATTGTTAATTATAGATGCCGAGCACTACTGTAGAGCACTAGAACTTATTTTTCCTATCTAGCTGGAATTTTGTGTCCGTTAGCCAACCTCTCACCATCCCCACCCCCCTCCCCTTCCCAGCCTCTAGTAATCACAATTCTACTCTCTACTTCTAAAAGCTCAACTTTTGGGCCGGGCCAGTGGCACACTCGGTAGAGTGCGGCGCTTGGGAGCGCGGTGGCACTCCCGCTGAGGGTTTGGTTCCCATATGGAGACCGATCTGCTCACTGGTTGAGCACGGTGCAGGCGCGACACCGAGGGTTGCGATCCTGTTGCCGGTCGCGGTATAGGCGCGACACTGAGGGTTGCGATCCCGTTACTGGTCACGAAAAAAGACAAAAAGGAAAAAAATATAAATAAAAGCTCAACTTTTTTTTTAAGCTTCCACATATGAATGAGAACATGCAATATTTATACACTGAGGGTTGCGATCCCGTTACCGGTCACGAAAAAAGACAAAAAGGAAAAAAAAATTAATAAAAGCTCAACTTTTTTTTTAAGCTTCCACATATGAATGAGAACATGCAATATTTATCTTTCTGTGCCTGACTTATTTCACTTAATATAATGTCTTCTAGGCTTATCCACGTTGCCACAAATAACAGGATTTCGTTCTTTTTCATGGATGTCCATTATGTACATACACATTTTCTTTATGCATTCACCTGTTGGTGGACACTTAGGTTGTTTCCATGTCTTGACTATGGCAAATAGTGTTTATCCTGCTGCTCTTGAGTCTCCCTGAAAGAGGAGTTTTCCAGCTTCTCTCACAATATAAAGCAAACTTTGGTCCTTCATAAACTCACATTTAAGCCTCTTTAATCTGAAACAGAAAATAGAAAGAAGCTGTTCATTGGGCAAATCCCTGAAGTGATTTGGGCAAACTATTTAAAATAAATTGGAGGAGTAAGAGGAGTAACAGAGAGTGGTGACATGATGGTAGCAAGGTGACACTCGACTGGGAGCGGGAGACTTGGATGCCTTCATTCTTGCATTGCACAAATATTTATCCAGTGCCTGTTATATGCCAGGCACCCACCTTAGTGCTGGGAATTCAGGGATGAACACAACACCCAAGGCCCTCTCTTTGGAGATAATGCTGTGTTGGGAAGAATTAGATTATAAAGCAAACAAACAGACAATCTCTGATGGTGGTAAATGCTAGGAAGAAAATAAAGCAGAACAGCTTAATTTTGGGATGGGGAGACCTATTCAAGGGCATATCAGGATGAGAACCCAGGATACTGGTCTCCCATGCCACCATCTTTCTACCAAGTGACTTAACAGAGTTATAATATGGCTTTACCAACAGCCAACTGTCCATTCATCTAGGATGGGTCATCATTTACATTGGGCTTATAGAAAATAATGCTGGACACAAACGTTTCATTCATTTTATTATTTATGCCCTTTTCTGAGGAGGAATGAACAGGTTTAAGAAATGTGAGATGATGAATTATGGACAGTCTTAGCACTCAAAAATATTTGTTAAAAGGAGTATTTGCAATTAATTACTGTCTTGATACTGGGGTAGAGAAAGAATCAAAAATTTGAAAAGACGGTAACCTGAGAATCTCTCACTAGTAAACTTGAACAGTCAGCTACTTAGCTATTTTAACACTCTTTTATGTCCTCAACCCCTAATACCTAGACGTATGTCTGGGCTCAGAGAAGCCAAATCAGGGGTCAAAGCCTGAGTATATCTGACTGACTCCTGTACCCTAGTGGAGAAAGATAAACCCTGGTACATGAGCCAAAGGTCTGAGTGAGGCAGAGAAGAGGTGGGACCCCATAACCACACCTCTAACCCTGACCTTCCCTCTTGCCAGATGTCCAGGCCACTCAAACAGGCTGCATATCTCTGTCTTTGAACTGATTCTACCAAATTACTAGACTCCTAGAGAAGTTGCATCAAGCTTAGGATTGTGACACCAGACAGAAGTCACCTTTAGTCTTTGTCATCATATACAAACTAAGATGTAGACACAAATGCACATCCTTACTACAAACTTCATGCTCTTGATGGAGGATAAGCATACAGATAACACAGTAGTGAGTTTCAGGGCTGATAAACACTAACCACGAACGAGCATCACCTCACTTAACCCTCACAATAGCCATACCAGCCAGGATCGTGTTATTACATCCACTTTACAGAAAAGGAAAAGGAGGCCCAGAGAAGTTAAGTCACACAGTCAGAAAGTAGCAAAGTGAGAACTTGAACCCAAGTATTTTGGCTGTAGATTCCATGCTTGTAACCACCTCACTCTATTTTTGCTTGGAACAGTTCAGGGTACAGAAAGAGGAAAATAAGCAGACGTTCCAAAAGGAAAGTTAGAAACATGTGTTAGCAGAAATGACGAGGTTATGGCAGCTTTCCAGATCCTAGAATGTGCAGAGAAAAACTGTGGCTCCAAGACCCATAATCCAGGGGGTGATGCAATTGCTTGTCAATTCCTGTTCCATGGCAAATATTTCATTTAACTCCTTCAAATCTGGGATTAGATGTGTCCTTCAGTCACCAGTTCAGTGGCAGAGTCAATATGTCATGGTCTTGAGGCAAAGACCAATACCTGGCACGCCCTCCAAGGAAATACTGAACACCAAGCAAAAGCAAAAATCAGGATAGTTTCTTCAAATACTCTTTCCCCCTGCCCTGCCTTCTCCATGGGCAAGAGCCTTTCCACACAAATTGTGAAACAGAGAATGGAATAAATGAACCCAAGTCTGTTTCCCGTTGATTGAAAATAAGTGTTTAGAGACAGATTCCACATGGTTAGCTTGTTGTAGGAGTTAGTGCTTGGGCCTTAACACAAACTTTGTAAGGTCAACGCAGAAAAGGAGATTCATCTATGCAGAAAACTTTGACTAGGGACACAATTCTCTAAAATAGAGTTGTGACCTGGTGTTGTCAAACAAACAAACAAAATTTGTAATATTAGAAGTGCTCAAAGTAGATGTGCTCAAATTGATGAAGGGCAAAAGTTGCTGAGTTGATGGTTTTAAAATTAGAACGTTGATGAAACTAAATTTGACCCTGTCTTAGGCCAGAACAAAATAAACATGATTGCTTGGAGAAAAATGAAAAAGACAACCTTGATTACCAACAAATGGAGCAAAACAT
>NW_007729765.1:152419-198160 GCF_000696425.1 Galeopterus variegatus | reverse complement strand
TAAAATTAGAACGTTGATGAAACTAAATTTGACCCTGTCTTAGGCCAGAACAAAATAAACATGATTGCTTGGAGAAAAATGAAAAAGACAACAAATGGAGCAAAACATACAGGAGAGCATTGCTGTTTCTCTGCTCTAAATGTAGGTGAAAATCCACATTTTGCAGCTGCATTTTATTTTATTTTATTTTTTTTCCTTTTTGTCTTTTTTACTGACCGGTAATGGGATCGCAACCCTCGGTGTTGCGCCCGCACCACGCTCAGCCAGTGAGCGGGAACCGGTCTCCACATGGGATCCGAACCCTCAGCGGGAGCGCCGCCGCACTCCCAAGCGGCGCACTCTCCAGTGCGCCACCGGGCCGGCCCATGCAGCTGCATTTTAAATATAGAACTTTTTTGGAAGCCAGTCTCCTGTGATCATTTGATGCTCTATTTCTGATTCTGTATTAACATTTAAAAAATGTAATCTCAAATGCCTAAGAAAAATTGTCTAAAAGGACAGAAAGGCTATATGTGGAATTCCTGTTTCATGTCAACGTGGTGGTAGAGGAAATTCCCAAGTGCACTGAGGTAAATTAAGGACATGTGAGGGAGGAAGAGAGAGTAAAGATGGCTGTGTCCTTCCTCAGCTGAAGTGACAGGGTGGCAAGCGAGACAGCCATTCCCTTTGCTAAAATAGTTGGTGTACTTCCTGTTCAACTCAAGTTTCTGCAGATCCACCGTGTCAGGATCTTTCTGGGTGAAACAGCCACCTACCTCAATGAATAAGCTAAAGCAAAAAATGAAATTGATTGACTTAAGCGACTGCAAAATCTAGCTCAAGAGTGGAGGGCTATGTGCTCAGTGTGATCAGACTTTATACGATTTCCATCCTTTTGATCCTCTCTGACCTCCTTTCTTCTGTGTTGGTTTCATCAGCCCACAGGCTCTACCCAACAGGTGACCCTTAACTGAGGCAGAAAAAAAAAAAAGCATCTTCCTCAAGAGCTCCTGAAAAAAGGCCTGGTTATAACTCTCACTGGTCTGGCTCAGGTCACATGCTCTTTCCTGAACCAATCACTGCAGTCAGAGGGATGAAAGATGCCGATTGGCCAGGTCTGGATCAGGTGCACACTCATGGAGCTAGGGCCTCAGGACTTCACAGGTAGGGAGGGAGGTGGTCACCAGCTATAATTGGAAGAAGAGGGAACAGATCCTGTGCAGCCAAATACAGCCAGTGTACTCTGTCACCACTATGGGATGTCCAGAGCTCTCTCCAACATCTCCAAGGATTCTCCTGATCGTCACTTCTTGCTCAGAACTTCTCCTATATCTTTTCCTGTCTCCTTTGGTGGTTTCAACACTCCTAAGGCTGCAGCTCTGTTGCTTGCCTGAGTCACCCTAGACACGGACACAATCCACCTCTTTTATTCCCCAACGCAGCCCTAATTTAATGTGATGTTGTGAATAATCCTCTTTTACTGAAGTTTCAGAGATGGGGTGGGTTTGAAATCACAGAACAGCATAGGAAGCTACAGCAACCCAAATACTAGACACTACTGACTGTGCATCTTGTGAGCCTTCTGATGCCATGATGCTGGCATCAGCTTCCTCCCAACCCAGCCTTCTCCCACCTCTGGTATCATCCTCTTGTTTCAGAGTCCCCACCATGTGCTTCTCAGGTACCAAATGAAAATCAGAATTACGATGATTTTATTATGCAGAGCAATTGAGCTCTTTGCCTTCAACTCCCTATTCCAGACTGTGCTCTCTGGGCTTTGCCTTTACAACCAAAAAGGGTGCTAAAGCGTTTTCCTAAATCACAGTAACAAACCACTTTTTCCTAAGTTAAAATTGGCACCTCCCAATGCAAATCAAAACCACAATGAAATACAACTTCATATGCTTTAGGATGACAGTAATATTTTTTTAAAATGGAAAATAACAAGTGTTGGTAAGGATGTGGAGAAATTGGAACCCTTGAGCATTGCTGGTGGCAGTGTCAGGTGGTGCAGCCACTATGAAAAACAGTTTGGTGGTTTCTCAAAAGGTTAAATATAGAACTATTATATGACCCAGCAATTCCATCCCTAGGTATATATCCAAAAACATTGAAAACGGAGACTCAAACTTATATTTATACACCAATGTTCATAACAGCATTATTCACAATAGACAAAATGTAGAAACAACCCAAGCATCCATCAGCAGATGAATGGATAAACAAAATATGCATGTACACATAATGGAGTACTATTCAACCACAAAAAGGAGTGAAATGTTGAAATATGCAACAACATGCATGGACCTTGAAAACATTATGCTTAGTGAAATAAACCAAGCACAGAACAAATATTACATAATTCCACTTAGATGAGGTACCTAGAATAGTAAGACTCATAGAGACAAAGTAGAATACAGGTTAACAGAGGTTGGGGAGTAAGAGGGAAAGGAGACTCATTGTTTAATGGGTACAGAATTTTTCTTGGGGATAATAGGAAGGTTTGGGGTATAGATAGTAGTGATGGTTACACAGCATTGTGAACATATTTCATGCCATTAAATTGTACACTTACAAATGGTTAAAATGATAAATATTATGTTATGTATATTTTTCCCACAATATTGATTAATTACCTAATTGGCCCCTCCAAAAGAATTCTCCATTTTTGCATTTTCTATAGGAAAAAAAAAACTATAAATGTAGGTGTATCACCTGAAATGTAGTGACTTGGATATGCACAAATAAGTGCTGCAGTGTACAATCATGCAAGTATTCATTACACAAGCATTTATTGGGTATCCACTGTGTGCAAAGCACACACTATGCTAGAAGCTGAGGGAAGAAGTTTACAAAGATTAATGAGTTTCAGATTGTGTTCTGAAGGTAGGGTTTCCAGATTTAGCAAATAAAAATACAGGTTGCCCAGTTATATTTGAATTTCAAATAAACAACAAATATGATATCCTGTGTAATATTTGGAATGCACTTTTACTAAATATTATTCATTGTTTATCTGAAGTTCAAATTTAGCTAGGTGTCCTGCAACCTTGATAGAAGAAGTTTATAGTCCAGTTGGGAGATAAGAGATGTTCAGGATGCAAGATGCAATGAGCCAAGCATCAAAAGGTGAAGGACTATGAGAATTTGGTGGAAGAAATTATTACACTTAATTCTGAATGGTCCACTATTTTAGGAGTGTACTAATATATGTGAAGTGATTAAGTGGAGAAAACAGGCTGTTTTCCATATTTTTGTTTTTCTTCCCACCTCAACTCTTTTTGACAAACATATTTCTCTATTACTTACTTAATATTATTGCTCCACATACTCTCAACAAATATTTGAAGACACAAGTCTGTTCCAGGCACTGTTCCAGGCACCAGGTACAGAATGGTGAACCAGATATTGTCTCTGCCTTCATGAATTTCACAGTTAAGTCAGGGAGACAGACAACAATGGAAAAAATGAAAAAACAAAATACAGATAGTGATGAGAACAATACAGAAGGGAAGACAAGGGCTGTGAAGATGAATGATTGTAGAGGCTGCTTTGAGGGATCAGGGAAAGGCACTCTAAGGAGTAGACTGTTCAGGCTAAGGCCTCAGTAGTGTGCAGAGGCCTGCCATATATAATTCTCAAGGAAGAGCATTGACGGCAAAGGGAACAGCAAAAATCGTGAAGTAGGAACAGAAAGAAGGCCCAAGCACCTAGAGTATAATTACATATAGAATATTCTCTTTAAACAATTTCTTATCCTCCTTTCATTTCTTTTATTGAGAGAGTTTGTATGGGAAATAGTTAAATGAGGGGCAGCAGAAGAAGACAAAGCTAGGCATTTCAATAATCCACAAACTATTAGATTACATGATTTCTAGGATCCATTCCAAACCCACTCCTCTAAGACATACTTCCCAGGATAATATTAATAACTAAAATATATATTACAACACGTGATATGAGTTACATGCATGATCTCATTCAGTCCTCAGAGGTCAGTTCTCTTATTATCATCCCCATTTTCTAGATACAGACACTCAGGTAATGTGGTAGGCAGCAAGTCTGGGATTAGAAGCCTTGTCATTATGTTCTACTACCTCCTTCTACTTTTAAAGACATCAGACATCAGAAACTCCCAGATATTACTGTGAACTGATTGATCCACCAGGAAAAATCTCTGAGAGAAGCTGATGAGTCAGGGCCCTGATCTTGTCTAAAGAGAAACTTTCTGGTTCCTCTTTTCAGGAGGAGTTTCCTTTCATGCCCTACATTCCACCAGTTTCCAGGGCCAGAGCTCTACAAAGGAAATCCACCAGCCTGATGGCAATGTGCCTCCTTGATGCCTAAACTCAGCACCCTGTTGTTATCATTTTTCTTTATATCATTTATCACAATTTTGGATTATATAATTCTCTGTGTGATTGTTGAATATCCGTCTTCCTAACTAGACTGGCAGTTACATGAGAGCAGGGGAGTGGTAGGTACTTAATTTTTTAAATAAGTGAAGACACTCTCTTTTGGGATCTCATGAGTTTGGGTATAACCATCTAGAGTTGACAGAATGCTTTCCATGTCTTCTTTGCATCGCACGACCATTGTGAGATAGATATTACCAATACCACTGTTTCCGGACTCAGGTCTGGCTGCCCGCCCCCTTGAAAAGGAAAGAAAAAAAACTCAAAAGTCAAATGGTTGGTGTTAGAAAAGCAGATGCATTCAGCTGAAGGAGATGGCAGGCTATCCCATCTCAAAAATTTACATTTACTGAGGGGTTTTTAAAGGAAGGCTTGAGGGAATGGAATGTGGGAGGTGAAAAGCAGGAGAGTAGGAGATGTGAGTTATGAAGGGTCCATTTCTATGGGTCAGGTACAAGGTCTTGCCAAGGCCTTATCTGGTTTCTGTTCTCATCTTTGCTGTTATCTCAGGACCCTGCAAGATTTTGATCTGTGCCGTGTACTTGGCTGGTGCCCAAGGTCAGCTTCAGTCATTTGGCCTTGATCATTTCTCAAAACTCTACAAGTCTCAAAGAAAGAAATGTTAGCTTTGCAAAGTACTAATTAACTTCTCAGCCTTGTTTTCCTACTTAGGGAGCGAGATAAGAAAGTCGGGGGATGGGAGAGAAAAAAACTGTCCTTTTTAAAGTCCACCCCAATCCTTCAGCCCAGGCGGCTTTAGGTTCCAACATGGCTTCAGTCCTGCTCACTCCAACACCACTTCAACTCAAGCCTTAACAACGAGGTGAGGCAGTGTTTGAGATGGTAAAGCCTCTGGATTCTGAAGTACACTTGGGTCAAATTCCACTTACTATGTGTAGCGTTTGGCCAAACACTTAACTGAGCTCATTTTCCTCATTTATTCAGCAAACATTCATTAAATAAAATATGCTACCATTCCAGTCTCTGGGACAGAGCAGTGAGTGAGAACAAAATCGCTGCTCTCGTGGACCTTACATTCTAGGAAGGATGGAAAGTGCTTAGGAAATTACAAGATGTATGTTAAATGTATAAAGTAAATGGTGATGAGTTTAAGGGCAGTGCGGGGAATAAAAGAGAGAACAAGGGTAGGGAGTGTGTATATTGAGGGAGAGGGAGGGTTGCAATTTTCTAAAGGGATGTCCAGTTAAGGGCTCCCTGAGAAGATGGCATTTGTAAAATGAAAATATAGTGTCTATTTCTCAAGCCTGTGTGAAGATTTAATAAGAAAATGCACGGATTCGTTAAAAAACAAAACAAACAAAAAACCTTCGATAGGTCCAAAATGGACCTGCGAGACCTCTACAGAAAGAAGCCCGCCTACAGCCAAATGGATGGGGGAACGTTAGTCATAGGGGAACGGTAATCGCGGTGGAAAGTTGCCCCAAACGGAACGTTAATCGAAGAAGAAACATTGGCTAAAGAGGAACATTAATTCGAGACAAACCTTGGGCACGGGGGCAACTTCTTCCGGCGAGTACAGTTACCCTAGCAACGACGTGCGCCCGCCTGGCGGAGGCAGGGACGGAAGTATGCAGGGAGAGATGGGCGGGGCTTGCGGCGGAAGTGGTCTCTCGGCCACCACAGACCCGGGAAGATGCTGCCTCTGTTGTGGTGGTGGCTGTGCCTCGGCCTGTGCAGCCTCTTGGTGGGTCAAGCGGAGGCCCCGAGCCCTGTGGAGCCGCCGGAGCGGAGCCGGCCGTACGTGGTGCTGCGCGGGCAGAACTTGGGTGAGCGGCCGCAGGCTGGCGGGCGGCGGAATCAGGCCTGTGTTTCTGTCGCTCCGAGCAGCCGGAGATTGGCCGCGCGGGGCTGTCGGGGGCGGGGGCGGAGGCGATGTGTGAGGGCTGGGGGTGCAGGTGGGGCCTCTCAGGGAGCCCCCCTCTCCGAAGGCCTGGGCTTTACCGCTCAGCACAGGGCCTAGTACCCAGTAGGCTGTGTTGCACGTGAGTGAACTGGGATCGAGAGACCTGGGTCTGCTCCTCTCTGGCTGTGTGGGCACAGGCTAAGCTACAAGGCGCATCATATACCCCATCCTCTCTTCTTTCCTAAAGGGACCAGTACTCGTAATAATAACGGTAGTGACAGTTGTTGAGCATTTCCTATATACCAGTGTTGTGTTAAGCACTATATATATGAATTCATTTGAGCCTCGCAGTAACTTAACGAGAAAGGAACGATTTTTCAGCTCTGTTTTACAAATAAGGAAAGTGAAGCTCAGAGAGGTGAAGTTATTTGCTCAAGTTTACACAGCTAGGAATTGGCGGCACCTAGTATTAGAACCTAGGTTTTGTGGGGCTTGAAACAACTTTTGGGAGGTGTATTAGTCCGTTTCTGTTGCTTATAGCAAAATACTCAGAACTAAGTGGTTTGTAAGGAAACAGAATTTATTGCTTACAGTTTCGGAGGCTGGGAAGTCCAAAGCCCAGGGAACACATCTCGTGAGGGTCTTCCTTGGTGGTGGCTTCAGTGACACAGGGTATCACATTGCGAGATGGCAGAAACAGAGAGAGAGAGAGACTTTAACCTGCTCTTCAAGGTTCCACCTTTCAATTATTATAATAGGATTTCTACTGTCCACCGTTTCAGTGGGGATTAAGCTTCAGTGGCTTTGGGGAGCCGTTCAATCCATTGCAGGAGGATTTCTTCAGCACACACACATACATATACATACATATGCGTATACATGGCACTGGAAGGAGCTCTGGAGCTTAAAGCTTGGGAAACTTCACAGTAAATCTCACCCTGTCCTGCCAAAGCTCTCCCTTCCCACTGCACCTCATTAGTACATCTCTGTATCTACAAAGTAGCCACATAGTATCATTTCTGGATTATCTTAACTCTAGATGAACTCAGTGCCTGCCATGTATTGAACCACTTATGTGTACCTAGCACTCTGCTAAGTAGTTTCCACACATCCCGCTTAATCCTTCTGAACAGGGTTTTGAATCTAGGTACTACTCTCATGTTGGATCAAATGATTTTTTTTTTTTTCAGGGGAAGGGGGCTTATCTTGAACACTGTAGGACGTTTAGCAGCATCCCCAGCATTTATCTTCTAGATGCTAGTAGCACTCCCCAGCCCCAGTCGAGATAATCAAGATGTCTGCAGACATTACCACATGTCCACTGGGGGCAAAATCCCTGTGGTTGAGAACCACTGTTGGAGAACAGTACTACTCAGGGTGATCTGCATACCCTCTGTAATGTGGGTCTGCAAACTATATGTTACCTGCAAAGAGATGGCCATAGAAATTGAGAATTCAACCACTGAAACAGATGATTAAGAATTGTAGGCCCATCTTGGTAACCATAGGAGCAGGCAGCCGATAACACCAGAAGCCTGCGTTGTGGCTTCTGTTTGCTCAGCGCTACTATGTTGAAGGAAATCACAAGGTGATATAAAGGAAATATTGTTTTAAATGTCTTTTATTCCTTTTGAGAAGTACAGTTTAGAAATGATTTCTAAAAGAAGTATCTAAATTCCTGCAGCCATTTTAAAATCTTTAATTGTATTAATAAAATGTATATCACAGGATGACTTAAGACAATTTGAAAATAATGTAAAGTAATAAAGGTGCATATTTAATTATATATGTCTGTGTATATATGTATATGTGTGTGTGTATGTACATATATGTATTAGTTTTAACTGTTAGTTTTACTACAAAAGCACCCAGCTGAAGGATGGTTATGCTGTGACCCCAGACTAATCAGACTTGTACAGTCATTTTAATATAAACGAAAGTTGGATGCAGAAAAAAAAAAAAAAGAAAGAAAGAAATTGAGAATTCAAAACTTAACAATTTCACATTGTTGCAACATCCACACAAGTAGAGACTAGTTCTAGGTGTCCCTGAACTGGAATCCTTTTCAGACGAAGGGAGCTGCTTATTAGTCATGCACAGTGGTTGTCTGAGACAGACTAGAAATTATAAGAACTAGGTTTTTTTTGTTTGTTTTTGTTTTTTACCACAGTTAGTTTGAGAAACACTTCCCTAGACAATCCTGTGCAGTGGGTATTTTTGTTTCCATTTTTACAGAAGAGGAAACAGAGAGGTTGGGTGGCTTTTGTAAGATCACATAGCCTGTCAATGGGAACCCAGATGATCTGACCCTAACCCCTGAATTCTTTTATCTTTTTTTTTTCTTTTGGTGGATGTCTAGTATGGGGATCCAAACCCTTGACCCGGGTGTTACAAGGCTGCACTCTCACTAAGTGAACTAACCATGAACCTTCTGGCCTTGATCACTGTGCTTTGCTGCCCGTCTTGGTCATCATAATGGCTGTTCATTTATCATATGCTTATTTACGTACAGCACTGTGTTTGCACTTCTTGAAGGTAACCATATTTAGGACTCAAGAAACCCTTGTGAGGTGGGTTTCATCTGTCCCATTTTGTGGATGCACAAAATGAGACTCACTTATAGGAAGTGTCCTTAAGGATGGACCAAAATAGTCTTTAAAGGTTCTGCCTGGACCTGCCTTTCAGGCAACTGATACCATGTGCAAGGTGCAGGGAGAGGTAAAAAGATGAAGAGTGGAAGAATTTATCAAGCCCCAAATGGATAGCTATCCAAATGGATATCATGAACCTAAAAACTCATGGTTTTAAGCTTTTTTTTTTTTTTTAAAGTAGATTTTCATTCCCCAATTCCAGTCCCCTGCATTCCTCCTTTAGGAGTTTTTTTTAAGAGCCCTTCCAAATGCAAGAAAATGGTTTAAAGGAATAAAGTAACTTTAAGTCCAACAGTAGTCAGAATCTTAGAAACTCAGAATTCAGGACTTTTGAAAATTAGGGCACGTATTTAGTTAACAAGGGCTACTTTGAGATATGACATTTAGCTCATGTGAGTCATAGATTTTGTTTAACAAAGACCTTAAAATTACTTCTGGCCTTTTGGAGTTATGACACACTGTCTTTGTCACCTTTTCTTTCCTCTCCCTCCCTCACCAAAAAAAGATAATCTTTCTCTATAGTTATTAGATAATAACTGGATTGAGCATAGAGGGTGAGGTAAAGGGGTCACATATACTCCAAAATTGTTGATTTAAAAAAAAAAAACTATGGTCAAATCTTGGTTTTTCAAAGGGACAGTAACCAGACTGGAGAACAACCATGTTTAGGCCCCAGTGAGACCTACAGCTGATTACTCAAGCTGAGCACCTGGTGGTATAGGATGTTAAGGACCTGGGCTTTAAACTACTAACATAACCAGTAACCTGCCAGAAGGCTTATTTATTCAACAGCAGCAGTGATGTGGAATCTTGTTTCTGTGACTGTCAGAGATCTTGGGCAGCATTCAAAATGTTACCTTTAACAAGCAAATATACATTTATATGTATCTGTGAGTATGTAGGTCCCATTTCTCATCTGAGGACCTTGAAAATTTTAGGTGTGAGATTTACTCTCAAAAACATAATAGGTTTGTGTAGTTAGTTAATTGTTTCTTTGGTCAGAAGATTCTCATCTAGACACTGAAATACTTGATTCTTTATTAAATCTCCAGATCTTATTAATGGCTTAAAAGACATTGTTGGACTCCCTGCTTCTATTCTTCTCCCCCTTCTCCACACAGCAGCTAGAGGGATCTTTTTTCCCAACTGAATCTCAATTGATTGATCATGTCACTGTCACTGAGTGACAGATCATGTCATTCTTTGTCTACAGCCCTCCAATGGCTTCTCTTTAAACTTAGAATAAAATCCTTGTTTCCTTCATGGAGTCCAAGGCCCTGCATGGACCGTTTCCAGCCTTCCTCTCTGGCTTCATTTCCTGCTGCTTCTCTTCCTTCACTCCTTCCATGCGTGCCTCCTTTCTGTTCACTGAACCTTCTGGGCTTGTTCTGACTACAGGGCCCTTCCTTGGCTGATCCTTGGGCCTTCAGCACTTGCCCTGCAGAGCTCCACAGGGCCAGCTTCTTCCTTTTGTTAAGGTCTCAGCTTGTGTATCACCTCCTCAGATGCTTCCTCGACCACCCTAGCTTCTGTTGCCTCTTTCCCCTCCATCACACTGTTTTCTTCACAGCATATCAAGCTATGTGAAATGCTCCTTGTTTACATTTCTCTCTTCCCCGTACATGGAGATGACTTGAGAGAGTTTGTTCATGGCTGTTTCCCCTGCACCTGACACAGTGCCTTGCATCAAGTGGCATTTGGTAAATTTTGTCAGTGAATGAATGAATTACAGGGCCTGGAGCTGCCGTTAGGAGGTAACCTGTTTTCTCTTTGTAGTGTTGATGGGAACCATTTTCAGCATCCTGCTGGTGACCGTCATCCTTATGGCATTTTGTGTCTACAAGCCCATTCGACGTCGGTGACAGCTGAGCGAGCAAGTTCTTCCACAAGTATCTGGGAACAGGATAAGTTGTGTTGCAAACAGGCCATTGGAGAAGCTGGATTCAGAACTTTCCTATTTGGAAGTGACCTTTGGTCTGGACAATTGGTAAATGCTAAATGATTTAGAAAAAACATCAACTAGCAATTATTTTTTTTCCTAACACTGTAATGCAAATAATTTGCCATTGAGTCTGCTTATTAATGTTTCTTTTTATATCTGGCTGTACTTGTTAAAAGTAAGACCTGAAGCTCCAAGGTTCAGTGTAAAGATGAAGCGCTCATGAGAAAGAAAACATGGAAACACTGCTAGTATTTGTAAAAGAACCACACTGGAAAGGACTACTCATTAATGCTTGAAATAGTAATAAGAGGAAGACAATGTGTAGACATTCCCTACTTAAGAACCATTTGGTCACAGTGTGTTAACCATCACAAATGTTTTTCATTATTGAGTTGACATAGAATGCTAGAATGACTTTTGGTTACAAAAGTCAGATGTGACCGTTGCTTCTTACCTGCATCTGGCTGTGCACTCAGATGCCTCCACTGAAGTCAGGGTCACATCAGTTAGGCCCTTTACCACGTGCACCCTTGGCCTGGAAGGCTCTGGGGTTGGACCGAAATGTGACTAGTTTGCCCATCTGAAAAAGAACTCCATCCTGCACAAATACATTGATCTCCCTTGTACTACACTTAAGCCTTTCCAGCCCATGGCCTAAAACTTCTGGTAGCTTTTCAGATTTTGAATCTGAGAGACTCACTAGGAGCTCCTTTTCAGCCCTGGGTAGGGAGGGCTCAACCAGCAGAAGTGCACGTTCACTGTGTTGGGCTGGTGTGTGTTTACACAAATTTAATCTCAACTTTGAAAATGCTGCTATTAGTTTGCACTGTTGGTGAACTGGATTTTTTCCCCCCACTGAAATGATACTTTTGTACTTAAAAAGTGGTTGTCAGTATTTATTTTAAAGGAGCTAGATTTTTTTGTTATTAAATTAAAATGCTTATCTTGTGCTCCAAGCACAGCACTGATCTTTTTTTTTTTTTTTAAACAACCTGCATTTAATGTGAAATAACTGATATGGGATACTGTAACTGACATAAGAATTTTGTTTGTAGCCTTATAACTTCGAGCCATTGAAATGTTCACTGTTCTGTGCTTTTGAGCAAAATGTTAATTAAAATTGAAGTAAAATCCTACATGCTGTTTTACTCCTAGTAATTTTTACCCAGGTGTTTAAAATGAAGGGGTGTTTGAATCTGATCTGATCTCTTAAGGAAGCACTGTGAAATGGAATTTTAAATTAATATGTGAAATAACACTGTTGCCCTAAGACAAGGTATTGATTATATCAGGAAACTGAGCCATAATTAAACTCAGGTTGGCCAGGGGTCAGGAGACCTGGATTCCTGTCATAGGTTCAGTTACAAACAGGCTTAAATCCTCCAGAGCCTCAGTTTTTTCATCTATAAAACGGTGATATACATACTTTCTTAATTGCTGTGAAGATCCAATCATGTAAAAACTAATACAGATGTAAATGGAATCACCACAGTTGGCCTGTCCCACAGAAGTTTGTGGTTATTGACTGTAGTTAGGAGCAATGGGTAGGATCCTGAGACACTGGCATTGACAGTTCAGCCCCATGAGTACACATCCCCACCTCATCTGGAACGCAGCATTTTGATATGCTGCCACAATAGTTATTGCCATTTTTAGGATTTTAAAAGGAGACGGTAAAAGCTTGCCAAGCCCATAAACCTTCTGACTTGCTGCTTGCTCAGTAAAGTGGCCAGATAGTTGGCTCATGTTCCAGCTTTCTGAAACAACTTTGCAATACTTTTATTTTATACACAAATCCAAAACCCAGTCTATTCCTTCAACCCAATTTTAACAACCGTTCTGTGTGAGATTTCAAGCTAACGTAAAACAAAGACTAATCTTGGCAGAAAGAGGACTATTGCAGGGGATGTGTAAAAAAACGTCAATTTGGGGAAAGAGAATTAACAATGAAAACTTTTATGTACCAAAGACTGGCCATCTAGTACTTTCAAGTGGAATTATTTTCCTGGCCTTTATCTTTGGGAATGTAGGGAGAAGTAGTAGCCAAACCTTAGACCTCAAAACCAAACTACTCATAATACCAGCTGTGTACCCAGATGAACACATTTATACCAATCAGATAAAAATGAATTATGTTAGCAAACACTAAACTTTATTTAAAGCTGAGGTTAAGAAGTCTGTGGTTGCTGCTTGAGACTTAGGGGCTCTGGAGTCTTACTAGTGCATTACATTTTTTCCAGCTGGTCCTCAATCTTAAACCCACACATACTTCTAGACATAGGTCTAGGTTGGACTTTGAACTCCATCACCTACTGCACCAAAGAGAATCATTTGAAACTTCCATAATCCAACTGATCGTCCTTGATGTTACTTGTGGTCAGTGGGAGACTGGGACCAAGCTGGTGGTCCCTTTCCTATCATTATTTAGAGCAGACTTTTCTGCTTCCTCAAGACCTCACATTATATATGGTACAACAATCTTGTTTATAGAGCAAACTGTCTTAGGAACTTTCTTATGCTGAGTTCCTAGACATGTCTTATGTGAAGTTGCTCAAGTAAAGTTTCCGCTGATATTGGGCCACTCAAGCTTTAATGAACCTAAAGATAAGAAATTATTCAGTTTTTAGTTTAAAAATCCACAGATATTACACCGAAGTTTTATTAGTTTTCTTCATAGTGTTCTTATCGCTCAAAGTATTGGTATTTACTTTCTCCCAAAAGCAAAGTAGTTCCATCATGTCTTCCCAGAAATACCAAGACCTCATTTCTAGAACCCAAACATTTTTACTGGCCACTGCCTTTTTTGTTTTAACACCAACATATTTAGGTGTAGGATGAGTCTGGAAGTCCTTTCATCTGAACTTAGAACAGCCTCACAAAGCACTTCGGCTTCAAAGGAAAGAACACACTGAGCTGATGTTGGTTTGGCTTCCCTCACTCCACAAAAGGCAGTCCACTTCCAGGAGAGCTGCAGAGGTGTCTCAGAGCAGCTACAGTGCTGGCTTGCTTTTAGTTTCCATCTGAAACGAGTACCATGGGGCATGTGGACTGTATAACTTGGGCAGGAATGCTGACGGGAGCATGCTGCCTTTGTAATAACATACAACTGAGCAATGTGAAGGAATTCCAATGTCCTAATAACATATAACAGGAAGTGTGGGTACATCCAGGGACTAGAAAAAACAATGTGAAAAGAGAAAAAAAGACTCAAAGACTGTCTACAATATTGTATGAGCACCCTCTAAGGAAGCAGTCTTTATTTGCATTTTAAGAGTGAACACATGAAAAATGCTGCAACAGATCAACATAATGCTCACGTCCCTTTTTAAGTGAATTCCTGGGGAGAAAGTCAAAGACCTCGGGAAGCAGAGCAATGGAATGCAAACATAGAAATTAACTATGATTCACCTTCGTGAGTAAACAATGTGGCATAATTGCAGCCATTCCCAAGAAGATCTTCACTCACAGTAAACACCAAGTAAACAAAATGCCAAGCTGTGTATTCGAAACAATGTGATGTTGCCTATACTGGCCTCATGTGCAGAGAAAAAATTTTGGTCAGACCATGACAAAAAAGGCAGATGGTTACATGGAATTAAAAGCACAAGTCTTTGTGTCTATCTAGGAACGTTTCACTGGCAACACTAACTGTATGATACAGATGTTAACTGGAACGGTAGTTTATGTTTCTCTTCCTAACCCAAAAGAAGCCAACAGAGGAAACAGATGCAAACAGAGGAAGATATTATTTACCAGGTTATTTCAGTGCAGCCTGTGGGAATGAATACTTGGCCCAGGGTGAGGGTGCCCTCAGCTGTATTCCCCAGGGTTCTGTATGTTGTGTGATGATTATTTACAGGAGGGTTAGACAAAATAGTTAACTACTAAAGGTATCCAAAAAAGGCCTGAGAAAATCTGGTTAAAATTTATAACCTTGTATTGCTACTGATGGGAGTAGTCATTTTTATATCTTTTAAAAATAATAAAAAGATTCTGTTAAAAAATATATTTATCCAGAAAGATGTTGATTTGAACTCTAAAAAGCAATGTGGAATCATCGTTTTCCCTTTTGAATGAAGAGCCACTGAGCTCCGTTTTAAGCTCCCTTTCTAATTTCAAAACCATCCCTTCCTCGCAAGTGAGACTAGGGCATGCAGTGGGTTCTTTCTAGGCATCTACGTGGAAAACCTTCACCAGAGCAGGTGTAGAACACACACTTGGTTTGGTTCTATGCTGTTCCAGTATTTTGGCCAGCTTGTCCACTCAAGAACAAGACTTAGGTTCCTCTAGCTGCTCCTTCAGGGACAGGATTAGCTGCCTTTGATTTAGCCTGGAGGATCCTGCTCTCAAAGGAATTGCCTTTACAAATTCAAATCAGATCCCTCAACAACTAAAGTGAGGTGGTTTGAAACTACTAGTAATTTTTAAGGCTAAGGCAACATCCATGGTCATTTGTATATCTTAATTTGATGCAAATAGTTAACCATAATCTAAAATAGATCCTGTACATATCCCCTCTTTAACTTTAGCCAGGGGTGGAAGAAATGGAATAAGGTGAGATGAGGAAGAATAATGACAATGTCCTAGAAACCCTGCAAAAGGTAAAAATAAAGAGTAGATCAGCACAGATTACCCATTTCTTTGGTGAACACTAAAGAAGTATCTCAGATTCTCATAAACCACACTCTACAAAGGCTGCTGCTGCTGCTGCTGTCATATATAAAAGCACCCTGATTCTGCAATAACTTGTTTTGTTACCACTTCCTGATAAAAATTTATCTACAAACCTGTAGGGATTGGGGTTTTTGTCTAAAGCTGGTAGTAAAACTGTGACCTGCAAGCCAGTGCAGCTAATGGAAAGTGACGATGCTCTCCTCTCCTTAGCCTGGAAATGAGGCCTGCCAATCCTGGCCCCTTTTCAACTCCAGGGAGCATCCTGGATGGGCCTGGGAGTCCCTGGTCCTGCACCTCTCATAAAGAAGGGGCAAGCTGCCATCTGCTGCACACATACAAGGTACAGGTCCTCAGCCCCGGGGCCTTGGTTGACGCAGAGCTCACATGCAGCCCAGAGCCTCTGTGCAGCCTGTGGGAGGAAAGTCTATTTCTCAGTGAGTGACAGCTGTAAAACTTGCTGGAGCTCTGCCTCCTCCTCCTGGAGCCGCAGCTCCCGCTCTTGCAGCTCTTTGGCAGAGAGCTCCATGGCCAGCTGCAAGTCGCTATCAAACTGGCTTGTCTTACCCAAGGCACTGGGGCACAGGCCTGGGCCTTCTGTGCTGGTGAGGAGGCTCTCCTGGATGGCCCTGGGTTAGGAAATGGGGTAAAAAAGAAACAGTTATTACTATCATCACGGTGGTAGCAGCAACTACATTTCTTAACTACTTCCCAAGTGCATGCTCTGCCAGGCACCTTATATGCATGATGCTATTTAACCCCACGAAACTGGTGGTGGGTGAAAAACTCGATGCTCAGACAGGTTAAGAAACCCGCCCAACATCACCCAGATACTGAGTGATGGGGCTGGGAACTGGACTTGGATTTTTAAAGCAAAAACCATGTTCTTCATCAATAAACTCCCATACATGCCATAAATATAGGAAAAAGCTTTGTAAAATGAATCTTTGCAGTTTTACCCTTAAAAAGATATTCTAATCAGCTCTGTCATCTCTGTAGCTCTTCCCCAAAGTATCATCGTCTTTAAAATTGTATAAACCTCCTACTGAGGGCAACTACACCCTGTGATCATATATTCTTCATAGAAGATCAAACCATTCAGAAAACACTGACTTGGTGCTTTTCTGCCACTGGCACTGATCTGTGAACTAGTCAGCAATTCTGTCACCCATTCCTGGAAACTCGCTAGCCAGAGTTTAGAGCTATTTTAACGAATAACTACCATATAAATAATACTTTATCAAGTCTCTCCTGCTAGGCACAGCCTGTGCCTGCCCATGAATTAAGTGCCTGCATCAACCTTGGTTTCACCATCAAGACTCATGTCAATCACCTCTCATACTGGGCGCTGTAGGCTTGTGCCTGGCTGATCCCTCCATTCGAAGCTGGTCCTGAAAGTTCCTAGCAAAAACAAACATGATGGACATGAATATCTCTTAGGAGTATGTGCCATACTCACAAGGAAATGAAAGCAGCAAGAACAAAATTAAGAATATTTACATGCCCATTGACAGTGCTGTGTGAAAAACTAATAGGGATTTGAATTACCTTGAAAATGACACCTAAATGTCAGATGGTGCACCACCCTGACACACAGCCATAACCTTTTCATGCTTTACACAAAATCAGTCTATTAAAAATAGCTAGCTGTGGGAAAAGGTGAAATGATCAAATCAAGCAATTCTTCTAGGACAGGATTAGAAGACATAATTCAGTATTTATTGTCTTTGACTTTGTCTACTCCCCTTGTCAAAACTTATGATCAATAAGGTTTATGTAGCTATTGGGAGAAAAAGCTAAGCTCACTCTGCGGGGCTGGCAGTGATGTCTGGGGGTTGGGTCTTCTCCAGGAGGCCTCCCAAGGGAATATGCCTGCTCTGGGGTCTGGCCATCAGTCCAGCAGCCCCAGAAAATCGAATGGGTCCATGGTGGTAACTGGGGGAAGGGGAGAACAATGAACTCACATTACCCATGCTCTAAGACTTAAGATTAAAATAAGAAAGCCAAAGGCCTGAGCCAGAGTGTGGGCTCTGTTCTCAAAGCTTAGCAGCCCCATGAGGGCAACGGAGGGAGCAGGGGCTGCTTCACCAAAGAATTCCCAATGCCTGGCACAAAGCAGGCACTCTGCAAATATCTGCTGAATGAATGATGAAGAGAAAGAAGAAGCCAATGAACAAGTAAACAGCAGGAGCCCAGAACACACTAGAGGGTGGTGGAGAGAGACCAAACCCCACCCTAGTAGAAGCCAGGAATCACATGAGTGAGGAGACAGAAGGAGCTGATGTAGGGAAGGAGGACCTCAAGACTCAGACTGTCCCAGGCAGGTAAGGCCTGCAGGGTGAACCACATAAGACAACAAAAGGCTACTATTTTCACACAGGCCTGTCTCGTACTTAGCCCTACTTTTCATAGAGATCTAGAGAGAGTTTAAGCAGAATTCAACACTTGCATAAAAGAATGTGCCCAAAGAATCAACAACCATTTTCATCACATACTTATTGAGCAACCACAACACAATGCTTGGTCTTCCACATCAGTACCTTCATCTGAGACTACCGACACATAGATAATATTCCAGGAAAAATATGATGGTGTAAATTATCGTGAATTTGCTACTTCAGTACTAGAAAATTACAAAGCACACCTCAAAAAATACACAATTATGAGCTACATGGGTGAATATGAGGAAAAGGAATGTCTATCTGACGACATTTTGTGACTTGTGCTGACTGGGGTTATGCGAATAGTCTCTTACATGAGCTCTTATAAAAGACCAGGTGCATAAGATATAAAATAATCTATGTATTGGGTTTTTGTTCTTCTGATGGCTGGCCAGTGTGGAGATCTGAACCCTTGACCTTGGTGTTAAAAATAATCTATGTAAATACCATGACTGTGCAAACTTGTTAGTCAGAATAAGTCTTTCAGGTTAGCCAAAAACTGAGGCCAAACTAGAGGGTAACACCCATAAGCCCTGCTATTTATTCTGGTAAAATGAACCTGGCTCCTGCTGGACTCCAACAGGCTCTGCTGGATGGCAAACTGCATTATCTCGTAATCTTCGTCTTGCAAATGCACATTTCTGCCATTGTCTTGAACATGGTAAGATTCAGGAATTTCAAACACAGATTGATCAACCTCAAAGTTTGTGACGTGGGAAGCTGAAACACAAAAGGCAACCGTGCAGTGTCTGAGTAAATTATAATAAATTTCCACTCCAACATTTGCAAAAATGTTTTAAATTTTTTTAAAAATGAAAGGATCAAAATGATAATAATCAAGATTTGCTATTATGTGAGAGATTTTTGAGGAAGAATAATCATGACAGAAAAAAGTACCAGAATGTAGCTTTTTGATTTTTACCTTTTTAGTTAAAAAAAATGCATAGTCAAAAAAATACAGAGGACTGTAAAATGAAAAGATTTCTCTCCCTTCACTCATTCTCCTGTTTTCAAACTCCAGAGGTAGCCAGTGTTAACACTTCTGTATCTTTTGAGGAATGTGATGTATATACATATGTGTGTGGGGGTGTGTATATGTTTACATATACAGTTATACCAATGTGGTTTTTCTTTTTTTATTACAAAATATGGTAAACATATAAAAGAGTATATAAAGTGTCTGAACACTTAAAAATGATAATAATAAAACAAATGCCTGTGTATCCTTCACTAAGCCTGAGACACAGAACACTACCGATACCATGTCCTATAGGTATACCTTGATAAACAAATTCAGTAAAATTACAGGACACAAAATCAACATACAAAAATCAGTAGCATTTCTATACACCAACAACAAACTTGCAGAAAAGAAATCAAGAAAGCAATCTCATTTACAATAGCCACAAAAAATAAAACATCTAGGAATAAATCTAACCAAGGAGATGAAAGATCTCTACAAGAAAAACTACAAAACATTGATTAAAGAAATTAAAGAAAACACGTAAAAACTATAAAGGCATCCCATGTTCATGGATTGGAGGAGTCAATATTGTTAAAAAGACCATAATACCAGAAGTGATCTACAGACTCAATGCAATCTCCATCAAGCTACCAATGACATACTTCACAGAAATAGAAAAAAAAGTCCTAAAATTTATATGGAACAACAAACGACCCCAATTAGCCTCAGCAATCCTGAGCAAAAAGAACAAAGCTGGAGGAATTGCTCCAGCAATTGCTCGCTTACTTCAAAATATACTACAAAGCTATCGTAACCAAACAGCACGGTACTGGTACAAAAACAGATGTATAGATCAATGCAACAGCATACAAAGCTGGAGGAATTGCTCCAGCAATTGCTCGCTTACTTCAAAATATACTACAAAGCTATTGTAACCAAACAGCACGGTACTGGTACAAAAACAGATGTATAGATCAATGCAACAGCATAGAGAATCCAGAAATAAATCCAAGTACCTACAGCTAACTAATTTTCAACAAAGACGCCAAGAACATACATTGGGGAAAGGACAGTCTCTTCAATAAATGGTGCTGTGAAAACTGGAGATCCATATGCAGAAGAATGAGACTAGACCCCTATCTCTCACCATACAGAAAAATCAATTCAAAATGGATAAAAGACTTAGATATAAGACCCAAAGCTATAAAACTACTAGAAGAATAGACAGGAGAAACACTTCAGGCATAGGACCAGGCAAAGTCTTTATAAATAAGACCTCAAAAGCACAGGCAACAAAAACAAAAATAAAACTAAAAACCTTCCATAACAATCAACAGAGTCAAGACACAACCTGCAGAATGGGAGAAAATATTTGCAAACTATTCATTCAACAAGGGATTTATATCCAGCTAGAATATATAAGGAACTCAAAAAACAACAGTAAAAAAGAAACAACCAAATAATCCAATTTCTAAAAGGGCAAATGAGCTGAATACATTTCTCAAAAAAAGACATACAAATGGCCAACAGGTATATTAAAAAATGTTCAATATCACAAATCATCAGAGAAATGCAAATCAAAACCACAGTAAGAATGGCTATTATCAAAAAGACAGAAAATAACAAATGCTGGGAAGGATGTGGAGAAAGGGAAACTCTTCTTCACTATTGATGGGAATGTACATTATTACAGCCATTATGAAAAAACCGTATGGAGTTTTCTCAAAAAACTACAAATAGAACTTCCATACGATCCAGCAATTGCACTAGTGGGTATATATCCAAATGAAAGGAAAGCAACATGTCGAAGGGACACCTGCACTCCCCTGTGTATCGTGGGTCTATTCACAATAGCCAAGAGTTGAAACCAACCTAAATGTCTGTCAACAGGTGAGTGGATAAGGATAATGTGGTATATATACACAATGGAACACTACTCAGCCATAAAAAAGAAAGAAATTCTGCTATTTGCAGCAACATGGATGAGCTTAGAGAAAATTATGTTAATTACATTAATTAGTTAAGTGAAATAAGCCAGGCACAGAAAGAGGAAGTACTGCATATTCTCACTCATATACAGAAGCTAAAAAAGTTGATCTCTTGACGTAGAGGGTAGAATGGTGGTTACTAGAGACTGTTAAGGGGAGAAGGGAGAGGGGAATAAAAAGAGAGTGGCCAATGGATACAAAATTGTAGCTAGATAGGAAGAATAAGATCTAGTGTTCTATATAGCACGGTAGGGAGACTACAGTCAACAACAAAGTACTATATAACTTCAAGTAGCTACTAGAGAGGATTTTGAATGTTCCCAGCACAAAGATGTGACAAATTTTTGAGGTGACGGATATGCCAATTACCCTGATATGATCATTGCATGCTGTATAGATGTACCATCACTGTACTCCATAAATATACACAATTATCATGGGTCAATTAAGAAAAAGTAAATTAAAAAGAAAAAAAATAGAGACAGAAGTAGATTAGAGGTTACCAGAAACTGAAGGAAAGGAATAATGGAAAGTTATTGCTTAATGGGTACAAAGTTTACGTTTAAGACAAAAAGTTTTGGAGATAGAGGTCACATAGCATTGTGAATGTTATGAATTCCAGAACTGTTTATTTAAAAGTGGTTAAAATAGCAAAACTTATGTTATATATATTTTACCACAATAAAATAAAAGCAAACAAAGCAAAAAGTTTTGGAGATAGAGGTCACATAGCATTGTGAATGTTATGAATTCCAGAACTGTTTGTTTAAAAGTGGTTAAAATAGCAAAACTTATGTTATATATATTTTACCACAATAAAATAAAAGCAAACAAAGTCAACTGTTGTTTTTACCTGAGTCAGCCAGGGTCCCTTCCACATTTTGAGATACAGTTTCTTCAGCAGTGCTACAGCCATTAACATTTCCAAATGTAATCCGTGCATTTAAGACATGAAACAAGGGAATTTCTAACAAAAGAAAAGTTTTTATAAATAAAATTTACTGAGAATAATAATAATTATCATTTACTGAGTACTTACTATGCTAGTACTGTGCCAAGCACTTTCTCTGAGTATGATTTCATTTAATCCTCATAACAACTGTTGGGAAAATATAGGAAAATGATCAGGGCCCCTCAGATGTTCAGAATCTTGCTAAGCACTTGATGTAAATACGCATGTGCGCCCAGAGGTTCCTAAGTTATTGTCTAATGTAATTGCACATGTGCACTCAGGTGTCCTGGGTTATGGACTTAAGCATAAAGGATGAGTGGCTCTGATCCACAGCACCCCACATCCCCGGGATTCCCTTGGGGGGCCATTGGGAAGCCACTACTGCTGCTGGAGGCTATTGGCTGCTGCTAGTGCCCCCGGTACCCTCCACAAGGCCACCGCCACCACCGGACCTGTAAACTACTGGACCTGTAAGCTGCTGCTGCTGCTGAGGACTAAGCTCGTGTCGTCTGCCAACAGCTCCTAGGACCTTTCCCAATTACCTAGCATGGACCTGCGTGTGAGGGGTCTGCAAACCCAGCCTGGTATGTGAGGGGTCTGGGGACTCAGTCTGTACAATAGGTTTGAAGGGTCTGAGCCCGAGCTCTGACAATATAAATGGAAACTTAGTATAACTAAAATAATGAAACATTTTGGCTTTAGTTATGATTTGCCTTACTCAACAACCAGCATAGTTGTGTAGCTTTACAATTGGGTCACATCGACAGTATTCCAACATTAACCCTAGCTTTACAACAACCTCTGCCAGTATACAGATGGGAAAACAGATTCGAGAGTTAAGCATCTTCTCCTCTGTCACAGTGAGTAAGTGATTGAGCCACGATTCAAGTGTCATTAATATCCAACCATCCAAAACTAAAATTCTTGAGCCGGCCCGGTGGCGCACTGCTACAGTGTGCCGCTTGGGAGCGCGGTGGCGCTCCCGCCGAGGGTTCGGATCCCACATACAGACCGGTTCTGGCTCACTGGCTGAGCGAGGTGCGGGAACAACACCGAGGGTTGCGATCCCGTTGCCGATCCCAGTCCGGTACGGGCGCGACACTGAGGGTTGCGATCCGTTGCCGGACACGAAAAAAGACAAAAAAAAAAAAAATTAAAATTCCTCAGGAGTAAAAAAATAAAGAATAAAATTCCTCAGGAGTAATATGTAATATATATATATATATATATAGCATTATGCATACTAGTTCAGGCCCTAAAACATATTTATGTATCAAAGCATCTTGGCATCAATTGTCTTCCTCAAATAATTATCTAAATGCAAGTTTCACTTAAGGTTTGACATTAAAACAATAAATGTGTCATATTTTTATGCTTTTTTACATCTGTCAGCACCATCTGTAATTAGAACTGATGGTTAGAGATCTCCTAATTTTGATATGCAAAATGAACCACAAATCATGACACTTCTTTAAATCAAATTAAACCAGAGGATAATTCTGACCTCCTCCATTATATCCATTATATGCTACTTTATGTCTAAAGTGCTCCGATTCCCTGAACCATTCTGTCACCCAAGAAAAAAGGCAGAACCTACAAAGTGTTCCTGAAGTTTATCTAACGGTACCTATTTTAACAGGAAATCCAGGTGGGAATTCCAGTTTGATGAAATCTCTCAGTCTTGCAAAATGAGCGCTAGTTCGAGCCATTAGGTCAATGATGGGAATGACCTGCTCCACGAGAGAGAGGGGAAACTCTTCACACATCCACAGTGTTGCTTTAAACCTACAGGATATGATTGAGAAAAGACTGAGGCAAGATATCTCCACCAGGTGGGGAAAATAAATTACTGCTACACAGTAGACTAGCCTCCTTACCCCACACTCTTTCCAGTTATCTCTTAATTCAGAGCTATTGAGAGACTACAACCACAAGGAATTCAGATCAACCTGAAATCTGGAAATCAGGGGAAACAGCCTGCATTACAACCTTCCACTGCAAAAGCCTTAATTGACAACAAGCATGAAGACATTGACAGCTGATAGATACCATTTCAATTGATTGGCTGCAGCTTGTTGGCAGGAAAAAAAAACAAAATTCTTATATCCAAACTATATTCTATTTGGAAAAGGGCTAATAAGATGGGCAATCTACTTTTAGCTTTCACCACATAAAGGAATTTTAAAATTATTTTTAAAGGAAAGTGGCAGAGAAATGTGACTAAACATAACACCATAAAACAGCACAACTTCTAAAACAATCCATAAGTTGAAAATGGCAGCTGAATCTCTTACTTTTGTGTTCTAATCGTCAGCTCTTTCGGCCTTCCAATATCCCTGTCTTTCAGATCAAATTCTCCGTTGAAGTACTCATCAGGCGTGATGGCTGTGGGGTTGTTTGTGGTGGCACATTCCGTAGTGAGATCCTGCCAAGCCAGAGCTCAGAAGAGTCAGAAATGCCAAATGATGCTCACAGGTGGAGGCCTATGGCACTCCGTCCCTGAGGTGGACATGTTAACCAGCTACAAATCAGGAAGTTCTGGTCATTAACCTTTTTTAAATTAACTTACTGCATGGAACAAGAAAATCTACAGAGATATTACCAAACTATGTGACAAGTGTAATGGATTTCTCCATTTTCAAATATTGCTCCACTTTCCTTTGCATTTTCATCTCCTGATTATAGAAAATAAAAAAGAGACAGAAATATCTGAAAGTGCATGATATTTAGAAGACTTGGAGTTCAAATTCCAGCTCTGTCATTGTCTAGTTTTGACACTGGAAAGGTAACTTTTTCTGATCCTCAATGACATCCATTGTACCAAGTTCATAGAGCTATTGTGAGGATCAATTAAGAAAATGTTTGTTAATGTGCTCTGTTACAATATAAAGTCCCAAATTATTTTTAAGTTCCATTTTTATAGAGAAGCCTCTATAACGGATAAGAGAAAAAATACCTGATTTCTATAATCATCCCCTCCCCCACCTTTATTTTCAAAGACTCACTCATCTAATTCTCTTCCAAAAGAATATCTCAATTCTAGCTTAGGAGTACTCTTTGATCTTTTCAAATAGAGTGGCCTGTTCAGGATCCAATCAATGCCATCACAAGCACAGATATGTCACTTCCTTTCACTAAACTGTGCTAAAAGCTCGTTGCTTCCACTTACCCCTTGAGCACCAAACTGGTGTTCCACAGTCCCCAGCAAAGATTCCAGGGGGTTCCTGTCCGCTATAGAGAGGAGAAAAGCTTAATGACTAATATCATATCTTTCTTATGGCTACAGAAAAAGGACCTCATCATATTTTGAATTTTCTGATCTAAACTACAAGCATTAGGAAATTCATTTATAGACAGGCTGATAAAATCACCCACTATATCCATAAGCTAATTTATCCTTTATAGTACACTTGTTAGGATCTCTAAACTAGATGAACAGTTAGAAGAATTAAAGCAGAATAGTGGAAAGAGTCTTGATTTAGGAGTGAGCCAGATATGGATTCCAATCCCACCTTGGCCACTCACTATACCCATGCGTTCTGAGCCTCAGTTTCCTCTGCTGTCAAACTGGAGTAATGGTAATAGTAATAGTTGTGGTGGTAGTTAGCAATTACTACACATTTACCACATACTGCAGGAACTGTTTTAAAGGTTTAGATGTAGTAATTCATCTAATCCTCTCAACTCTAAGGAAGGTCTGGTATCACCTCCATTTCACTGCTGAGGAGACTAAGGCACAGAGGGAAGGTAACTCCACAGGGCCACAGAGCTGGCAAAGCTGGGATATGGCAACCACATATTGGCAATGTTGTGGCTCAGAGCCCAAGTTCTGTCCAAATCTTTCATCACAATAGTTTGGACTGCATCACTCATTCCAATATTCTCCAATATCCTTATCTACTTTTTCAGCTGAATCCATCAATTGTTCTTCATAACACATAAACAAGCCCTCATGAGTGGCTTTAATTACAACTGCAGCCAACTGTGGGGAAACACCTCCAAGAATGAGTCAGACTAAGGCAATTTTTATGAAAAAGAAGTTAGACTTAGAATGAGCACGTCCCAATCACATGAACTAAAACTTAACAGAGCCAACAAAGGCTCTCTCTAGACCAAAGTAAAAGAAAAAAAAAAAAAAAAAGGAGGTGGGAGGGAGGGATTACCTTTATATCTCTTTTTTTCCTCCTCGGTCAGATGTTCTGTACGTATTTTCGTTATCACATTCACATTGTTTACTGTGTACACCTTGAGAGATGTGTGCAAAAGAGAACAATGACACAAAAAAAAAAAAAAAAAAAAAAAAAAAAGGAGGTGGGAGGGAGGGATTACCTTTATATCTCTTTTTTTCCTCCTCGGTCAGATGTTCTGTACGTATTTTCGTTATCACATTCACATTGTTTACTGTGTACACCTTGAGAGATGTGTGCAAAAGAGAACAATGACACGGGGAATCAAAACTCAAAAAATAGCATAGCAAGAGCAAGAATGCTGAAGCCAAAAAAAAAAAAATCCAGCAAAATAAAAATGAAAAATGGTTAACAATCATTAGGATCCTTTAGGGAAATTATGCAAACTATCAACTTAGGAATGCATCAGCAGTTATTTTCCGTATTTGACAGTTTTAATACCGAGGAGTTAACAGTGACAGGCTGCATCTTCCTACTTGCCCTTCTTGTTGCTAAACAATCTCAAAAAATGCCCTGCAATTTCAGTTTCCCACCTGGATTTCTATTGTACTAGAGTACCCAAGCCTGTATCACCTACAGCTACTCATTTGCGGTCATCATAAGGTATTCCATACATTGCCAAAAAATTATAACTGCAAGAATAAATGGTCTGTTATCAAGGTTGGCTAAGGAATACGGTGGTGTGGAAAATCAAATGCAATAGTTAACAGAGAATTAACTGTATATGCCATATGTGGATTCCCAATGTTCAAAGCTGCAGAGAACACACTCAGCACTAGAATGACTGTTTCTAAATGTATCTTGCTGAGCACGATGTAAGCTTTCTTTGCTCACTCAGAGGCCACCAGAGGACCCTGCAGCACCTGGCTCAATCACCGCGAGCCGTCAATCCCTGCTATACTGCAGGACAAGGAAAAGGCCAGGAAACAGAGCTTTCCAGTTGATGAAATGCCAGATAGTTTGATTAACAGTCAGTCATCTCCACTATTATAATTATGTTTTAAATTCATGTATATTATGAAAATAGGCTGCAATCCTATTGATTACAATTAAGCTGATTTAAAAAACAGAGAGTCATAAGAGCTACTAACTACACAATATTTTTTTTAACCACTCAGGTTATAAAAAAAGATAAACAAGCACGTTAAATTCAATTCTTTCTGTTTTTTCTTTTTTTAAAGAAGTGACTAGCTTGTCATTCCCACTGGGACAACAGGTACAACATTGTTTCTCTACAGCATAGCTAGAGACCCCCTTAGGACATGCTACCCCATTTTCTGAAAGTCAAATAAGATAAAATTAAAAATCCAAGTGAAAGATATATTAGATAGTATACTTATTCCCCAGAGCATCTTCATGGCACAGATGCATGAGAAAATGTGAACAGACTCCTCATTTGCATAGAAGCTAAATAGCTATATTAAATCTTATTTTAAGAATTTCCTTTTACCTTTGCTTCGTAACCATTAACAACTTCTGCTTTATCTGTCCTCCAGCCCCAGAATCCGGATTTAGTTCTGATAAAAAGTGAACACCACAAATTTCTACATGTACAACATGCCATTCAGATTTATCCCTGCAGCCTTTACAGTTTTTTCCCCCCAGCTTAAGTTAGTGAAGGACACTTGGAAGTCTTGGTCCTATTGTCCACAAAAGGATGCTATCAATGACAGATGGCTTAAGCGTTCCCCACCCCCCTCCCACAGTAATTAATCAATTTGCCTCATCCAGGGCATAGAAAGCCTCCAGTCTTGGCTTCTTTACAAAAACTGCCAGCATGGGGGACAAAGGTGGGGACATTTATTGGACAGCTGTCCTAAAGAAGTGAGTGAAGATGACCAGCATCCAAGGGCTTGCTGCAAGGTGGTATCTGGGTCAGAGCATTTATCTGGGTCATCTTAATTGTGGGCACGGATGTCACAGCTCTATCTCCATAAGCAGCCACATCTCAATCAAGGAATTCTTAGAACAATGAGGCACAGACCATCCTGCACCTGGAAGAGAGCACTGGGGCAGGAGCTCATCACTGTGGTGAGCTGCTTGGAGAGGCTGCTAATGCCTGCAGAATGGCTTATGAGTCACATGTTTTATCAGGTCTGGTGCACCAGGGGAAAGGACATGAAAAGTGGTTTTCCAGCCCAGCTGTTGATTCCAGCTCTGTGGAACTACTTTTAAAGTAGCCCAGCATTCCAGCAGCAGCTGCAGAGTTGGTAATGTGCCCCAAATCCCAGTTCTTCAACTCAACATACTCCTGAGAAAAATGTCATATTTAAGAACCAAGAGCAGCCAAAAGGCTCTGATTCTTTTCAAAGCAGCTCACCCTGGGAAATGGTACCACTCACAGGGGAGCCCTGACCAGCCCTGCCATTTGTCTAGGACATCACATCCTAGCTCCAAGTGGCCCTGTGGAGGGCAACAGCCTGCCTTTTGCTCTGACCCCCAAGTGAAGTGGGATGTCAAGCAGGAAGCTCAGGGAATGGCAGCAGGGTAGCCAAGTCACAAAGAACATATGCTGTTATTTGCATTGTGATGTTTCTAAATGGTTTGCTTTTCTTCTAATGGGATTTAGTAAATGAAATCATTCCAGATGGCATGTAATGAGGTTATGTGTGTATTCTAGCCCATCAGAGAAAGGAGGAACCAGAGTTCTCATTCTCCTATGAGCTGTCTGCAATTAGCACAACATGGCCCACGGAGGGAAAGAGAAGAATCCTAAAGAGATTACACCAAATGCCATCTCCGACTTATACTTCAGAAACAAAATAATTGTCAGGGGGATTAGGGACCACATCTGACTGATTAATAAGCCACAGTCCCCTTTAGTCATCAATAATTGAAAATTGAGATATTTCCCTTCATTCCATCCTCAGTTCCTCCTCTCTGCTTAAGTCACTTAAGGACTGGCCTGTTAGCCCAGTTGGTTACAGTGCCACCTCGTAATACCAAGGTCAAGGGTTCAGATCCCCATACCAGCCAGCCACACAAAAAAAGTTTCTTGATAATCTTGGCATGGGAAATCATCGTTTCCTAGCACAGAGGCTTCTGAGGGACTGAAGGATGGCTGTCTGCTGCATGTCATCCTTCACATGTGCTGAGAAGTCTGGGCTTTGCTCTTCTCCTGAGAGACCACCAAGATGCTCACTCCCCCATCTGCTCTCTTGGCAGCCCTGGCCTTCTGCTGCCCTTTGCATTTCCACACTCTGACACCAGTTTAGTTATTAAACTCAACATCTACTCCCTGTTTTGAAACCAAGATCCTAATGACTGCTTGGCTCTAGATAAAGTTTGCATGCAGAGGCATCTAAAGATGACAGAACACCCTGCCTTCCTGTGCCTTTTCATTTCTGCCTGTCTCCACTGAGCCCACCATACCAAGGCCACTTAGCAGGCACTGTGTCCAGGCAGCTGCAACACAATTTTGAGAAAGGTTCTGAAGGTGGCAGGGAGTGTTTTGTTTGAGCATAATCTTTCAGAAAGGCAAAAAATCCAAACTACAACCAGAGAACATAAAGACCAAAAATTAATCTGGTGAGAGTATTAATTTACAAGCATCAAGCTCCCAGTACCAGAAGGAAGAAATGGACAAAAGTGATTATCCTAAAATGAGGGAGAGCCACACCTTCCAAATCCAGTCAAATGAACACTCACACATCTGGTTAGAAGATGTGCGCACTTTTTGTACCAGCAATGCTCACACACAAGAGTGACTCAAATCCCTGCCCAATGCATGACAAGCTCGCTGATCACACATTTAATTCTGAGCTCCACAAAAAAAAGCAGCTGTCTTCCACAACTTCTCTCTCAGCAACCCACTGTCAGTTGCAAAAGGAAAGTTAGCTTAAACAACTTGAAAACCCTGTGGCCATACAAATACAAAACATGCCTTAGTCCTCAGTACAAATGGAATGTGCTATCATTCCCATCTATACACAGTGGGTAACAGCCAGTAATCATCACCTTCTCTTCATAAATCACACTTAATAACAAACAATGACGTTAGCAATTCTGCTGATGAACTGCACAGGGAACAATGGCCCTTCTCATGACATCTTAGAGTCTCAGACTTCAGAGACTTCATCTCTAGATTCACCCCCTTATTTTTTCAGCTAAGGAAACAGAACACTGAAGAGATTAGGCCACTCGCCCAAAGCTCTGCTGATGGACTCAGTTTATCCAACTCTCCTTGCTGCTGAAGGGCTGCAGCAGTGGTGGCGGCCTCTTTCATCTTGCAGCATCATGAACAGAGTCCCAAGCTGAAGGTACCCTTCCTGTCTGCAGAGGAGTACGCTGAAGCCTGGACATGTCTTTCTAAGACCCTTCCAGACAAAGCTGTGGTCAGTCCCTAAACCTTGCTGTCCCTGGAAGACAACAGCTGTCAACTGGCTAGGCCAGTGCAAGAAGGCTGGCGAGAGAGAACTGATCCTGTCTTGAGGGATGTTATTACTCCTACCAAAGCAGTAGCAGCAGCACCTGGACACTACACAGGCTAGGCATTCAGTTTTTTTCTTCTGCTACAGATACCCTAAATTCCAGAGCTTCATCTAAATTAGAAGAAAAGGGCATATAACAAGTTCTATGTCTGAATGAACAGAAATCCCTCAGTTTTATTAACTAATTTTACATTGGAAACAAAGAAGAAAAGAAAAATAAAAAGAGAGGGCAGTTAGTATATTCATCAAGAGAAAAAAAGCCTAAATCCAGGATAATAGTGTCCATTTTAGCTCAGGTTATGTTACTTTCATTACAGAGAGCTGGATGTGAAATCCTAGGCAAATTCTAAGGGCTCTGGCTCTTTGGACTCCCCAGGTTCAGTGTGTCCACAGTAGAAATACTGAGGCTAACAGCTATGACAGCCTCTACTTCCCTTACACTCAAAGTCCCTCTATGCCCTCTGTGTGACCCAGAGACAGATGACTAGTGACGGTGTTCTCATCCAGATTAACCAAGACACAGACATCTGCAAAGAATTCTTCTTGAGTCTGGAACAGAACTGAACCCCCTCCAGACTTTTGCTCTAAACTATTAGGCCTCACGGAGAGAAAAAGAACCAAGTTTAACTATATAGCAAGTGTGAATTTGACTGACTAATATCGTACAATCAAATTCAATACTGGGTCAATTTTAGTTTCTGGAAACTCAAAACTCTATGGTTTGGGACTAGGGAGTGTTGTGGATCCACAAATACCAAAAGAAAAATAAGATTCGAATAAAATCCACTAGAAAGGGCTCATAAAAGAATATGAAAACATTTCTCCAAGACTTAACCACTATGCTATAAAAATGACAGACAGTGTAGGGTGTCAGCTATGGTTTCTATTTGGTTAGAGTGGATATCAATCTTAAAACCCCCTAGTATTAGAAAAAATACTATTAAATAAAAATACTATTAAAACCCACCCACATTAGAAAAATCCCAATCCATCCATAATTTCT
Source organism: Galeopterus variegatus (assembly GCF_000696425.1). Taxonomy (NCBI): domain Eukaryota; kingdom Metazoa; phylum Chordata; class Mammalia; order Dermoptera; family Cynocephalidae; genus Galeopterus; species Galeopterus variegatus. The sequence continues at coordinate 166,673 of NW_007729765.1, read as the reverse complement.
AATTAATACATACACATCACCAAAGATGGCAGAAGGGGGATTAGACATTAAAATTTGGAGTCTCAATTCATACCTTTCAAAGGCAATATTTTTAGTGTCAAGGCTGGTGTTAATGACTGGGCTTGTGAGCCGCCTCTCAACCTCCCTGCCTTTTGGCTTCATCAGGTCCAGAGTGAGGCGTTCCATTTCCTGGGAAAGGTCAAGATGTTCAGTGGTGACCACTTTGTCATCATGGTTGACTTCCATCAACTCAGCCCAGTTGTCTGTTATTGGAAACAATGGCATAATTAAGCACAATGCAAGAAAGACGCAAAAACAAGGAAGCCTCATATGTTGAAATGCATCATCTTTCAAATTTTTCCTCCCAGGCACTATCTGATAAAACATAAAGAGTACAGATTATCAATTACCTACCTGCACAGGGATTATCTGGCCGGCTTTCCACAACTCATAGGAGGCTCTGGGCCATCTTCCCCAAAGACGCAGAATTTTAAAATATTTCATACTCTTTACTAGCAACACATTTCATATATTTCCTTTATAAAATATATTATTACAGAATTAATATAAATTATTTATGCACAACATTGGGTGAGCAAGGCCATTTCTTACCCTCCATTCAGGAAGATCATATCATGCCTGACTATGGAGAGAATATACAGATACACAATAGAAGGCTTGTACTCAAGGGCTCAGGAGAGTGAGACAGACACGTGTCACAGGGTAACAGTTTTGGGTGGTAAATGACATGTGCAAGGGAACTACCCAGACAAGAATTAAGATAGAGATGGAGAGCTGAATAATTAATAAAAATAACAACAACAACAAAATGCCCTAGGTAGGATCAGACAGATAAGGCACAAGAATGTGAACATGCTTTGACGGTTAAAATTCATTCTGTAATTTACGTTGAGCAGTGATTACTAAAACAGAATCACTCACCTTCTCCCTTAAAAATAAAACTACGCCTTCCTCTTATCCAGCTCATGTTTTCAAATCCCAGCAATGTGATATCGACACGTAATTTGGCACCACTCTTCCAGATGCGACAGACATCGTTTGGGCATATTCTGGAAACCAAGGGCACTGGAGGAGAGAAGTGTACTACTGAGAAAAACCCAAGGGTGAAGCAGAACACCCAGGCCAAGAAATCAGGATACGACTTTAATAAAAGGAGAGAAGTAGTGAGATGTGACCATCAAAGAGGACTGGACTTCTTGGCTCCCATGCTCACTATAAAGGAAGTTGCTCTTAAAAAATAAAAATGGACCTTCTGTTCAGAGAAAACTCTAAACGAATTTCCCAAGAGTATTCTCAATCCCGAAATGAACCCCACTGACTGACCCCCACCAGGGCTCTAGAGTACATCCATCTGGCCTCTGCTATTCACATGTGCTACTCTGGCCATATGGCAGGGGCCTACCATTATTGTCATAGACACCATTCAAAATATCAAATGTCTAAAATATGCCACTTTTTAACAAAACCTAAATCAGAGTGATTATCTGCATTAGAAAAGAATTCCTTTGTTTCTCAGAACAATCTGAAGTTCTCTTCTTTTATATTCTTTTTACTTGTTTACATGTTTCATTACAAATATGACTTCCCACCTGAAAGAGAAGTCTGGAAATGAAAATGGCTGATACCCTGGGAATTAGGAGTTATCATTAACCGGTCTACAAGAAATAAAAGTAGAACTTCTATGAATATACTGTCAGTCAATTGCCTTACATAATACTTCAGAGAAATACATCCATTTTGTAAAAAATAAGCAATTCCAATATTCACCTCATCTTCTTCCTTAGAATAACAGGTTAAAAAGAAGCACGCTGAACCACATAAGGAAATGAGTAAATTATAGTAAGTCTACTTATTAAAATTTTAACAATTTAAAGTGACATTTTAAAGGCAAATAATATGGGGCTGGCCAGTTAGCTCAGTTGGTTAGAGCACAGTGTTGTAACACCAAGGTCAAGGGTTCAGATCCCATACTGGCCAGCCACCCAGCCCCTAAAAAAAGAAAGAAAAAAACTATTAATATGGATAAAGGTCAGCTATAAGCAATGAAAGAAGACAAAACTGTCCATATACTATATTTCTAAATGTTGGAGGGGAAAGATCCTATGCATGGAAGAAAAGACTAGAAGGAAAAGACCCAAAGTGTTAACAGTAGTTGTGTTGAAGTGGGACTAGAGGTGATTATTTTTCCTCATTCTTCTCTATACATTTCCTAGATTTAAAAAAAAAAAAAAAAAAAAAAAAAAAAAAAAAAAAAAAAAAAAAAAAAAAAAAAAAAAAAAAAAAAAAAAAAAAAAAATACGTGTAACTTTTATAAAGAAAAAAAATAAGCCTACATTCAGGCTAAGTAAATTCAGAAACAAAAAAATGGCAAGCCTACAGCCACTCACCCCAGCTGGTGAATTCCCATTTCATCTGCACATAGAAGTCCGGGGCCTGAAGGACAGACAATGGTTTAAAATAGATTACCCTTGGCATTAATAACTAGACACAAACACAGTAAGGATTAAAAAGGTTTTTAAAAAATTAAAGGAGAACAGAGAAAATAAGAAGAAACAAAAGAGTAAACTCACTGAAATAAACACTTATTTCATATTCAGGCTGTTATTTTACCTTGGTATAAACTATGTCCAGACAGTTAAGAAAGTTAACAGAAAGCAACAAGATTGGAAGGGGATAATTATAAGTCAAACCTGACTTGGGGGTTCAATCAGGTTACTAACAGTAACAGAAAGACAAGCCTGGGAAGACAGCCTTAAGTACTGCCACCACTGTGGTTAACAGACTATTCTGAGCAAAGACAAGGAATGCCAATTCCATCTGTTCTATGGGGAACTTGACTGCAAAAGGCTTTGTGCGCTGGGAAGTGCTTTGCCACACTGTGAAACTAAAAGAGGCTGCTAGACATCATTTCCCTGGGAAGTGGATTTTCCCTCTAGTTAACAGAAGATTTTGCCCCACTTTCCTATTAAACTTTTAGAATTTGGCTTCCTGAGGTTTTACACAACCAGAGCAGCCATATTTAGGATTATTTTCTTATCTACCATCAATTCTTCTAGAAAATTCTTGAAGAGCTACTTAAGAAATTCAACAGTTCCATCCCAGAAGAGAAATTCTAGAGATTCCAGGTGTTTTTCTGTTCCTTCAAACTCTCAAGGCTTTGCCATAGTTTTTAACAAAAGAACAAGGCAGGTAGACCAGGAATCTAGCCTGGAGTAAAACCAGCCAGGATTCCAATGATGGGCAAAGATAACCTCCAAGAGGTGGCTGATAAGATAGGCTGGCTCTGTTATAAGAAGCCACTGTCGAAAGACAAAACATCAACAATAGCCTCTGGTGCCACTAAGAACACAGGTCATTTTGGGACTGTCTATAACTTCAAGCAGAGAGTACAATTCAGTGCAGTCCACTGTTATGGATTAATACAGGTAAAAAAAGAAAATCCTTAACACTGAATTTTTAAATTTTGTGACCCCATGTTAAATAAGTCATTTTCTGTTTTGTCAAATGGGCAAATGATGTTTTTATTTCCTCTTATAGTAAGTTAGATAAGAAAACAATAATCCATGTGATCTTTGCACACTCACAAATACACACCTATTTTTAAAACAATGCATGCAACTACTTCATATTTCATGAGAAGTTTCATTTTAGTACATGGGAAATGAATATCTTAGGCATGATTTAGCTTAAGTGTCAGAGAAATTTTTTTTTTAAAAGGAGTGCTCAAATAATGAACAATGATTGCCATAATTATAAAAAAGTTGCTCCTTTTCTCATTAGCTATTAATTTTTCTCACAAATTATGTTTTAACTAAAGTTGTAAAGCTAACCTATCTAGCAAATAACTTTATAGATATTTGGGGGAGCTCGCTTCTGTGCTTAAATTGAAAATAAACAACATGAAAACTGAACCACTGATACTTTCTTGTCACCTGCTGCCCTGGGAATATTGCACATGGTTTACCAATAAGATTGTTCTCTCAAATAACAAAGATTATCTGAGGAATGGCAAACATTATTCAAAACAATCCATGAATGTAGAAGTAAATGTTTTTAAGAAAGGCCTCTGGGGGCCAGCCCGTGGCTCACTCGGGAGAGTGTGGTGCTGATAACACCAAGTCCACGGGTTCGGATCCTATATAGGGATGGCCGGTTTGCTCACTGGCTGAGCGTGGTGCTGACAACACCAAGCCAAGGGTTAAGATCCCCTTAACCCTATTAAAAAAAAAAAAAAAAAAAAAAAAAAAAGAAAGGCCTCTGAATGTCATAGTGCTCATTCACTTTAATTCGTAAGACAAATAAACTGCCCAAAGCCAATAGCTGCATATAAATAAAGGCAATGGATCAGAAACCATAAAATAGTAATGGTTAACAAGGAGAAGTTACATACAGACCTCTGAACCTCAACAGGCCCTCAACATTCCTGCACAGTAATGATGCTCATTACAACTTCCTTGAGATTACCTATGCTCAGAGTGCTACTTTTAAGAAAGCAAGCACTTAGACAAATTAATTGTGATTAATGTCCATTTTCCTTAAGTTTTTTTTTAAATTTTGTTGTGTTTTTTGGTGGCTGGCTAGTACTGGGATCTGAACCCTTGACCTTGGTGTTACAAGGCAGCATTCTACTCAGTTGAACTAACTAGCCGGCCAAGTTATAATTTTTAAATAACACTTAAAAGGGTAGGCCCAGTGATCTGGAAATGTAATTTGTAAAAGACCCCAAAATTCAATAAGTTGGAAAGGCAAGGAATAACACTATTTGGTACTCAATACATCGTCTTCACTATTCATAAACCGCTTTAGGAAGGCACACAAGGATATCAAACTATGTCTCCAGCTATTTTATCAGCATTTAGTTCAAGTTACGGCATGCCACATTTTTATCGATACCTCAAGAATTTTTTGGAGCAGCTCAGGAACTCCCTGTAGAGCCATAGATGTGTTGTGGTAGTCTCGATGCTGAAGAACTGTGTACACCATCTCGGGATCGCCAGTGCTCACAGCCTCGTGTAAAACTGGAAAACAAAAGGGTGAAATTTAATCACCAAGTATTCTCATACTTTCTGACAAATTCCACAGCCAGTCTGAAAACTATCTGTATAGATCAAAAACCAACATTTTCTTCAAAGAGGGAGAGAGTCCAACCTGATCGTTTATTACCATGACTTCTGACTGCTAGCTCTTAACTGAGTAAAAAGAAAATAGAGCACTCTTAGCCTCTTGATCAAACCCTATCCACCGTACCCCTACCCCCCCTCTTACTGCTGGTTCTGATATCCTGCCAACATTTTCAGAGAGCTGGCTTTAACTGTGCAATCACACAACTCTGGTGACATGTAGATCTGGAAGGCAGGGCTCATGCTTATGAGTATCCTCGCTCAGTCAACACAAAATTCCTCTGACCAACAGTAACAAAGTTTACATAAAAGTGAAATGCCAGGATTTACTGGAAGAAGCTATTTCTAGCCATAATTTCTTTTTGATTTTTGCCTATCGTGATGGATTCAGTGGAGTTACCACCATATTCCCGGAGTAGAACTTGTCTTCACACTCATGTAGAGTGGGAAGAGTTTGCACCGAGAGCTGTTTCAGGATGAGTACAATTCAGGCCATTGTACTGCACATGGGGAGCCTGCATCCCAGCTCCAGCTCCTTGCACCCACCCCAGTCCCAAGAGAGGAACAGTCTTAAAATAAAGATGACTCTGAGAACTATGATTGAGACTGGCCTTTACTCAGAAAGAAAAAACAAAATTAATGACTTTAAATTATTTTAAAAGTATACATGCCTGTCCATCCCTGACCATTTTCTTTTGTCACATCTGCTTTATGTCGAAGCAAGACTCGAGCCGATTCCAAATGTCCCAAAGAAACAGCAAGATGCAATAATGTTCGACCTCGTGGATCCAGAGCCTCCACATTCTGTGAAATAAACACAGGCATCTATATCATTGGATATATTTCATGAAAACATGGAAATATGCTTGAGAAATAGATTAAATACAAAAAATAGAATACAATATTTATACATTCATTACAGGAACATATGTAAAAAGGTATGTTTGCATATAGACACAAAGTACAAATTTGGGGACTATAAATAAAGATGATAGTTACTGAGTTCCTTTTCTATAAAGTTAAGTGCCTAATAAATTAACATTCGCAATAGGCCTCAGAATATCCAACACAACTTTAACCTCTCAACAGCACTCAAATTCAGTCTAAATAAGGCTAGGAGCTTTCATGAAATGCAACACAGTATGACATGGAAAGTGGGGGATTTCTGAAGCACATATCGGCATTCAAGTCTAGAACAGGAAGTGCAAGACTTTGATCAAAACTGAAAGTACAAAAGATAATTTGGGTCAAAATAAAATTACATTCTCTAGACGGATTCCCACCGAAACAACACTCTCAATACTGAATATTGAGTTACAAGTGCCCTGAAGTAGCACATAAAATCCAGTAGCACCAGCAGGTCTTACAGATGCCAGGCATATATGTAGATATATTTATACAAAAATGTAAGAACACACACACATCACTTCAGGCCATGCCCTTGAGGGTTTTCTTCTCCATGCTAGACATACATATTTGGCTTTTATCTCTTTATTCCTATTCTGCTGCTCTGGTCTTCCTTTTGGTACCCACACTGGGTCTCCAGAACCGAGCAGCAGTTTCTCTGGTGTAAGCTAAGTCTGAATAACTGGGCACTGCTGCAAAACACAGCTCTGAAAGTTCTTCCAAGGACACAATAAACTGCCATGGGACTTCTGGAATGTAAAAGCATTTTAAACGCTATAATACTTCTTAGAAAATATGCTTTATCTTCATTTGAGATGCAAGTTGCCCAGGCACTAACTGCAGTCTCCGCAGATATACAGAATGTGCCACGGGAAAGTGAAGCAGGACTGTGAATGAACAAACACAATCCAATAGCTATTGAATGGATCTCTTTGTTTTGCTAAAATTATGTCATAGCTATCATACAGCGAAGATAAGAACCGTTATCAAGGAATAATAAAAGTGGCTGAAGACATTCTGCTAGCTGAACACAAGTCCTCCTGGACCTCCCAGGAGCTGAAATACCATTGTATCCCCTGGAACATGGTCCACACCACCTCCCAGATGCCCTGACTTTTCCCAAGGGTATGGCTTGCTCATTGCACCAAAGACACTGAAAATTCCAAAGGGATCCAAATCTTATATTTCCCAGCTTCCACCACCGTAGTCTCTAACTTGCATTAAATAATTGTCTTCTTTAAAGTAACAAGGCTATGAATTTATAAGCTATGAACACAGTTGAAGTTTAGCAAGAAAGAAATAATTAGCAAACCCATTATCTTCCTACACATCTATTATATAAACTAAGCATTTTCTTATGCAACAAATTCAATCCCCGTGAAAGGTGCTAGGTTTAGCACACTGCCTGCCATAGAAGAGGTGCTTAACAATATTTATCACCTGAAAGGAGAAACTCTACTTACTGCAACTCACACCCCAGAACAAAACTAACATCTCAGACTTTGAAAGGTGCTAGGTTTAGCACACTGCCTGCCATAGAAGAGGTGCTTAACAATATTTATCACATGAAAGGAGAAACTCTACTTACTGCAACTCACACCCCAGAACAAAACTAACATCTCAGACTTAGGATTAACACTCAAGCTCCTAGGCAATGGTCAGATATGATGTACAATATAAAAACCAAATACATTAAGTTGTTAACTTTTTTCTATTTTGGACCATAGAAAAAACATGTGTATAAGCCATAGAGCAGCACATTTTGCTTAACTAATTATAACTCTTCATAGCCTCCTGTCCCTTTCTCACTTGAAATGAGGGGAGAGAAAATATAATATATTATAGTGAGAATATGATTTAAAAACAATGGGTGAATAAAGATTAGAGGGGAAATGAGTAAAACAGAAAATAGACAAACAACACAGAGGCTGGCTGGTTAGCTGGGTTAGAATGTGGTGTTTCAACACCAAGATCAAGGGTTTGGGTCCCCATACCAGCCAGCTGCCAAAAGAAAAAGAAAAACAATAAAGAAAATCAACAAAACCAAAAGCTGGTTCTTTGAAAATGTCAACAAAATTGACACACTTTTAGTTAGATTGACCAAGAAAAAAAGAGAGAAGACTGAAATTACTAAAATCAGGAATGAAAGAGAAAATGTTATTACCAACTCTACAGAAATAAAAAGGATTATACAGTAATACTGTGAACAACTGTACGTCAACAAGTTAGATAACAGATAAAAAAGACAAATTCCTAGAAGGACACAAACTAGCAAAAGTGACTCAAGAAGAAATAGAAAATATTAATAAATCTATAGCAAGCAAAAAGATTGAATCAGTAATTTAAAAACTCTCCACCATGAAAAGCAGCCCCAGATGGCTTCACTAGTAAATTCCATGCAACATTTAAAGAAGAATTAATACCAATTCTTTACAAACTCTTCCAAGAAATAGAAGAAGAAGGAAAATTCTCAACTCACAGTATGAGCCCAGTATTATCCAGATGACAGATGCATCATAAGAAAAACACAAGACTAATATCTCTTGTGAATATACAGGCAAAAATCCTCAACAATATATGAACAAACCAAATTCCCCAACATATAAAAAGGGTTATTATATACTATGACCAAGTAAGGTCTATCCTACAAATGCAAGAGTAGTTTAACATCTGATCATCAATTAATGTAACACACCACATGAACAGAATGAAACAAAGACACACGATCATCTCAACAGACCCAGAAAAAGCATTTGAGAAAATCCAACACCCTTTCATGATACAAAACAAAAACAAAAACAAACTTTCAACCAACTAGGAATAGAAGGGAACTTCCTCAAAGAGTATCTATGAAGAACCCATAGCTAACATTTTACTTAATGGTGAAAGACTCGATGCTTTCCCCCTAAAATAAGGAACAAGACAAAGATATCCTCTTTCACTACTCTATTCAACATTGTATGAGGGCACTTCAAAAAGTATGTGGAAAAACAGAACCAAAAGATAACATGAATCTTTCTGTGAACCTTTTTGAATTACCCTCCCACTAGAGGTTCTAACCAGGGCAATTGGGCAGGAAAAAGAACTAAAAAGTATCCATATTGGAAAGGAAGAAGTAAAAGACAACCCACAAGATGGGAGAAAATATTTGCAAATCATATATTGATAAGGGCCTAGTATACAGAATACATGAAAAGCTCTTATAACTCGACAATAAAAAGTCAAATAACTCAATTTTAAAATGGGCAAAGGATTTAAACTGACATTTCTCAAAGAAGATGTACAACTCGTCAATAAGCACATGAAAAGATGCTCAACATCACTAACTGTTAGAGAAATGCAAATCAAAACCACAGTGAGATACCATTTCACACCCACTAGGATAGCTACAATCTAAAAGACAGACAATAAGTGTTGCAAGAATGTGGAGAAACTGGAATGTAAAGTAGTGCAGCCACTTTGAAAAAGAGTTGGCAGCGGGCCAGCCCGGTGGCGCACTGCTACAGTGCGCCTCTTGGGAGAACGGCGGAGCTCCCGCCGAGGGTTCGGATCCCACATACAGACCGGTTCCCGCTCACTGGCTGAGCGAGGGGCGGGCGCAACACCGAGGGTTGCGATCCTGTTGCCGTCCCGGTCCAGTGCGACACTGAGGGTTGCGATCCGTTGCCGGACACGAAAAAAAAGACAAAAAGGAAAAAGAGTTGGCAGCGGGCCAGCCCGGTGGCGCACTGCTACAGTGCGCCGCTTGGGAGAACGGCGGAGCTCCCGCCGAGGGTTCGGATCCCACATACAGACCGGTTCCCGCTCACTGGCTGAGCGAGGTGCGGGCGCAACACCGAGGGTTGCGATCCTGTTGCCGTCCCGGTCCGGTGCGACACTGAGGGTTGCGATCCGTTGCCGGACACGAAAAAAAAGACAAAAAGGAAAAAGAGTTGGCAGTTCCTCAAAAAGTAAAACACAGAGAGACCATATGTATGACCCAGCTATTCCTCTCCAAGAGAAATGAAATATACATACCCAGTCAAAAACTTACAAGCAAATGTGCACAGCAGCATTATTCATAATAGCCGAAAAGTAGGAACAACCCAAAAGTCCATCAACTGACAAATGGATAAACAAAATATAATGTATCTATAAAAATGGAATATTATTAAGTCATAAAAAGGAATGAAGAACCACAACATTATGCTAAGTCAAAGAAGCCAGACATAAAAGGCCATATTGTATGATTCTAATTATATGAAATGTCCAGAATAGGCAAATCTATTACAACAGAAGGTAGGTTAGTGGTTAGCTGGGGCTGAAAGGGTTGGAGAGAAATGCAGAATGACTGCTAGGGGTATGGGGTTTCTTTCTGGGGTGATGAAAAAGTTCTGGAACTTGACAGTGGCAGTGGTTGCATAACTCAGTGAATATACTAAAAACCATTGAATAGTACACTTTAAATGGATAGACTAAGGGATAAGTGAACATTAAACATCAATAAAAATGTTTAACATAAAAAGGTGTTTAAAAAATCAACATGTATGTGTTTATATGTAATACCTGAAACTAATCTATCATCTATATACCATTTGAAAAGTTGCCTAATTTCTCTTGAGCTTCAGTTTGCTCCCTTATAAAATGGGAACAAAAAAAAACACCTACCTTAGAGTTCTTACAGGGTAAAGGCCTTAACTTAGTACAATGCTCAACAGCACGGTAAGCACTAACAAGGTTAGTTCTCATTATCATACACCCACACTATGTAATTTCATATAAGCTGTTACTTTCTTCCCAAAACGGATTTGTTTAAATTGTATTACAGTTAATAGTGGGGCTTAGGATCTTCAACTGATGATAATAGTTCAGAAAGCAAGGGCTTTCAGAATTCAACTGGAATTCACTTTTGATCATTTAGGTCTTCCCTTTAAGTTTCTTCAGCCATGAGCTGTATCAGATTAAAAATAGCTACCCCTTTTAACTATGAATGTCCCAAAAGAACACAAGGAATAAGATTTCTGCACATCTTCCTATTGGCTAATCTAAGCCCATCCACTTTTCTTGCTCAAAAGCCTTCTTTACCATTCTGCCATACTCCTCCAGAGGCAGTAAGCGGCCAAGCTTCGAGGGCAAGCTGCAGAGCCAGACAACCTGCGCCCCATTTCCAGCTTCCTCATAGCCTCGGGTGAATTATTAACCCTTCTGTGCTTCGGTTAGGTACCAAGCACATAATAAGCGCTCCACAAACTATCACTGTTACCTCTGCAGTACAAGGGGAACCCTCCAGCAAGAGGCTAACAACTAGCCCCTCCTTTCTCTCAACAGTCAGCCACTCTCACTGTTTCACACCCTGGTCCTCCTCGGCTGTGGCCCCCACCCCAAGTCAGGTGGTAAGAGATATTGCATAGGCCGGTTTCCTGCGGTTAGCCTGAGTTTTCCTGCGGTTAGCCTGAGTCCTGATGGCCTCAGGGGGCACACTGAGAGTAGGAACTAGGCTCTCTGTCTTGGATGTCCAGCCCCTGGCTCACTGCAGGCCTCCAGCTAACAGGCACAGACTTGAATGTGTGTCCAGGGGCCTCCCCTGGGCTGCACCAGGCTGGCGGAAAAACCCCGGGTGGTTCCCTGGCAGGCTCCAGGTATTGCAGCTGTCTGGAATGTTCTCTTCCTCTTGCCTGGGTGCTGTGCTTTCACCTGCTGGCTTCCTAACAGGATGGTTCTGGAATCAGGCCTCATCTACCACCCTCCACCCCACCCAGTCCCAAGGTTTTCCCTACCCTGCTTAAGGTGCACACACTCACCTTTGCATTTGTCCCCTTAAGCACTCCTTGTTCCCTTCAAGGCGTTCAAGGCCAAAGGAGGTTAACAGACCTCTCTAGTTAAGCAACATAACCAGAGCACAGTTTCAACTTCAACAACCAACATCAAGACCCCACTGAACATTAAAGATGGGTTAAGAGGCACTGCTGAACAAATGCTGAAGGTCAATCTCATAGATGGCAAAGTTACACAAACACCAGCTATTAGCCAGACTGTGGTGCTTGGGCTGGCTCTCACACACACACACACAGGAACATGTGCTTATCCTCTTCATCGGGATAAACTTGATTCTTTTAGTACTGTTGTTCCTGGAACAAAATAAAATTCTTACAACCACCAGTGTGCCTGCCTCGAGACTCACTCGTGTGATGGAAGGAATGAAGGAGTGGATGGCAGAAATTCACTGGCTCACAGCTCGTTTTACTGTTGGGTGATAGAAATTTTTTAATTATGCAACCAATACATGTTTCTCATAGAAAAACTGGATCATACATAAAAGAAGCTAGATTCCCAGGTTTATAAATGATGATTATATTAACAGCAGCTAATTCTCACACCAATCCTCTGTTGTGGGTGCTCCTATAAGTCCCATCTTAGAGATGAGGAAACTGAGGTGAAGAGGCTCAGTTGCATGCTTAGCCAGTGGCTGAGCCAGAATTTGAACCCAGAAAGTTGGACTCTCTCCAAATCCTGTATTCGTGTATTTTTTTTTTTGCAAGAAGCTCAGAAAGAAACTAATATTTAGTTAGCATCAACAATTCATTCATTCATTCTCAATGGTATCACTCCCATTTACTACATGCTTGCACTTTCAGATCCGTTATCTTTCGGATCCTCTACAATCCTGACATGCAGGCTTTGTTACTGAAAGAAGCATAGCAGAGGTGTTAAGAATACAGGATTTGCCTGGAAATTCTCAAGGAAAATTTCAAATCCTCCCCCTATTTTCCAAGTCAGGAACTCCTTCCCCTTTCTGGTTCTGTGATATTTTGCCCCTTTTTGACTTTGTGGTACTTTGCTCCTTTTTGTTAGTCTTTCTGGACCACTCTTATCAATTCTAGGCAATCCCATTCCCTGCTACCTCCCACTTTCCCACCTTACCAGGGAGCTCAGTAGTATAACTTGGTGAACCAGTAGAATACTGCCTGGGTTCAAATCTTGGCTCCGATCTTTACATCTGTCTGACCTTGGGAAAGATCTCTAACCTTTCTGAGCCTCATCTACAAAATGAGAGGGAATAGTGTTCTATGATCTTCTGTGATAATTCAATGTGATTTTATATAGATAAAATATGTTATGGATAAAGACATACATATACTTATATACATCAACATAGACATGTAGGTTTATACATATATATCTATATTTACATATATCAATATCTAGATATATAGTTGATTTCATATAAATCACAATCTGTATTTATGTTAATTACATACTCATTTGCCTATTTACTATTCTGTTTCTTGCCACAAAATTCCAAGCTCCACTAGGACAGAAAATTAGTATGACTTGCTATCATTCCATCCTCAAAGCCTAGAATAGTGTCTGGAATGTAGTAGGTATTCGATGAATATTTCTGGAAGTTCATCCTTTGGGACAGGAAGGGATTTTAAGGAGCCTGAGCACCAGTGATTCTCAAACTTGACTATGTTTCAGTCTCCCTGGGGAACTCCTGAGACTTGCCCAGACCTATCAATCAGTCAAGAACTGGGTTTGTTCACATCAGTACCAACATCCTCATTCTACAAATAAGTTAATGTGACCCAGAGGGGGAAAATACCTAGCCCAAGGTCACAGGGTGAGTTAGAACCTGGACTCCAAAACGAACCAAGCCCTTCCTTACAAGAATGTCTGTTGTTCTTATGTCTTGGAGGCAGCAGAGCCTAATAGTGGTTAAGACGGTGCCCTCCGGAGTCAGCCGTCCTGATTTAAAATCCCGACTTGGTATGAGCGGCCTTGCACAAGGCAGGTAACCTCTGAGAGCCTCAGTTTCCTTCTCTGTCAAATAGAATAATAATAGTACCTACCTCCCAGCGTTATTGGAAAGGTTAAGAAATAATGTACAAAAAGCCCTTGGCACAGGGTCTGGCACAGTAAGCACTCAATAAACGTCCTATTAGCATTATTGTCCAACGACCGCAAAGTTGAAGGGGTCTGCGGGGCACCGGGGCAGAGGACTGGAAATGAGCTCAGGGAAGAGAAACGACCCCCTACCCGTCCCCTCCAGCCCCCACCGGAGAGAGCCCCGCCCCGCCCTCACCTGGCCCCGCAGCTCCTTCTCCAGCTGCCGGTAGTCGTTGTTCCAGACCAGGAGGTGCAGGGGGAAGTGGACGCTGGCATCGGAGGCCGAGGACATGGCGAGGAGGCCGCAGCCGGGGTCTCGCTGCCCGCCTGCCAGAAGCCGC
>NW_007729765.1:110921-152409 GCF_000696425.1 Galeopterus variegatus | reverse complement strand
AAAAAAAAAAAAAAAAAGGAGGTGGGAGGGAGGGATTACCTTTATATCTCTTTTTTTCCTCCTCGGTCAGATGTTCTGTACGTATTTTCGTTATCACATTCACATTGTTTACTGTGTACACCTTGAGAGATGTGTGCAAAAGAGAACAATGACACGGGGAATCAAAACTCAAAAAATAGCATAGCAAGAGCAAGAATGCTGAAGCCAAAAAAAAAAAAATCCAGCAAAATAAAAATGAAAAATGGTTAACAATCATTAGGATCCTTTAGGGAAATTATGCAAACTATCAACTTAGGAATGCATCAGCAGTTATTTTCCGTATTTGACAGTTTTAATACCGAGGAGTTAACAGTGACAGGCTGCATCTTCCTACTTGCCCTTCTTGTTGCTAAACAATCTCAAAAAATGCCCTGCAATTTCAGTTTCCCACCTGGATTTCTATTGTACTAGAGTACCCAAGCCTGTATCACCTACAGCTACTCATTTGCGGTCATCATAAGGTATTCCATACATTGCCAAAAAATTATAACTGCAAGAATAAATGGTCTGTTATCAAGGTTGGCTAAGGAATACGGTGGTGTGGAAAATCAAATGCAATAGTTAACAGAGAATTAACTGTATATGCCATATGTGGATTCCCAATGTTCAAAGCTGCAGAGAACACACTCAGCACTAGAATGACTGTTTCTAAATGTATCTTGCTGAGCACGATGTAAGCTTTCTTTGCTCACTCAGAGGCCACCAGAGGACCCTGCAGCACCTGGCTCAATCACCGCGAGCCGTCAATCCCTGCTATACTGCAGGACAAGGAAAAGGCCAGGAAACAGAGCTTTCCAGTTGATGAAATGCCAGATAGTTTGATTAACAGTCAGTCATCTCCACTATTATAATTATGTTTTAAATTCATGTATATTATGAAAATAGGCTGCAATCCTATTGATTACAATTAAGCTGATTTAAAAAACAGAGAGTCATAAGAGCTACTAACTACACAATATTTTTTTTAACCACTCAGGTTATAAAAAAAGATAAACAAGCACGTTAAATTCAATTCTTTCTGTTTTTTCTTTTTTTAAAGAAGTGACTAGCTTGTCATTCCCACTGGGACAACAGGTACAACATTGTTTCTCTACAGCATAGCTAGAGACCCCCTTAGGACATGCTACCCCATTTTCTGAAAGTCAAATAAGATAAAATTAAAAATCCAAGTGAAAGATATATTAGATAGTATACTTATTCCCCAGAGCATCTTCATGGCACAGATGCATGAGAAAATGTGAACAGACTCCTCATTTGCATAGAAGCTAAATAGCTATATTAAATCTTATTTTAAGAATTTCCTTTTACCTTTGCTTCGTAACCATTAACAACTTCTGCTTTATCTGTCCTCCAGCCCCAGAATCCGGATTTAGTTCTGATAAAAAGTGAACACCACAAATTTCTACATGTACAACATGCCATTCAGATTTATCCCTGCAGCCTTTACAGTTTTTTCCCCCCAGCTTAAGTTAGTGAAGGACACTTGGAAGTCTTGGTCCTATTGTCCACAAAAGGATGCTATCAATGACAGATGGCTTAAGCGTTCCCCACCCCCCTCCCACAGTAATTAATCAATTTGCCTCATCCAGGGCATAGAAAGCCTCCAGTCTTGGCTTCTTTACAAAAACTGCCAGCATGGGGGACAAAGGTGGGGACATTTATTGGACAGCTGTCCTAAAGAAGTGAGTGAAGATGACCAGCATCCAAGGGCTTGCTGCAAGGTGGTATCTGGGTCAGAGCATTTATCTGGGTCATCTTAATTGTGGGCACGGATGTCACAGCTCTATCTCCATAAGCAGCCACATCTCAATCAAGGAATTCTTAGAACAATGAGGCACAGACCATCCTGCACCTGGAAGAGAGCACTGGGGCAGGAGCTCATCACTGTGGTGAGCTGCTTGGAGAGGCTGCTAATGCCTGCAGAATGGCTTATGAGTCACATGTTTTATCAGGTCTGGTGCACCAGGGGAAAGGACATGAAAAGTGGTTTTCCAGCCCAGCTGTTGATTCCAGCTCTGTGGAACTACTTTTAAAGTAGCCCAGCATTCCAGCAGCAGCTGCAGAGTTGGTAATGTGCCCCAAATCCCAGTTCTTCAACTCAACATACTCCTGAGAAAAATGTCATATTTAAGAACCAAGAGCAGCCAAAAGGCTCTGATTCTTTTCAAAGCAGCTCACCCTGGGAAATGGTACCACTCACAGGGGAGCCCTGACCAGCCCTGCCATTTGTCTAGGACATCACATCCTAGCTCCAAGTGGCCCTGTGGAGGGCAACAGCCTGCCTTTTGCTCTGACCCCCAAGTGAAGTGGGATGTCAAGCAGGAAGCTCAGGGAATGGCAGCAGGGTAGCCAAGTCACAAAGAACATATGCTGTTATTTGCATTGTGATGTTTCTAAATGGTTTGCTTTTCTTCTAATGGGATTTAGTAAATGAAATCATTCCAGATGGCATGTAATGAGGTTATGTGTGTATTCTAGCCCATCAGAGAAAGGAGGAACCAGAGTTCTCATTCTCCTATGAGCTGTCTGCAATTAGCACAACATGGCCCACGGAGGGAAAGAGAAGAATCCTAAAGAGATTACACCAAATGCCATCTCCGACTTATACTTCAGAAACAAAATAATTGTCAGGGGGATTAGGGACCACATCTGACTGATTAATAAGCCACAGTCCCCTTTAGTCATCAATAATTGAAAATTGAGATATTTCCCTTCATTCCATCCTCAGTTCCTCCTCTCTGCTTAAGTCACTTAAGGACTGGCCTGTTAGCCCAGTTGGTTACAGTGCCACCTCGTAATACCAAGGTCAAGGGTTCAGATCCCCATACCAGCCAGCCACACAAAAAAAGTTTCTTGATAATCTTGGCATGGGAAATCATCGTTTCCTAGCACAGAGGCTTCTGAGGGACTGAAGGATGGCTGTCTGCTGCATGTCATCCTTCACATGTGCTGAGAAGTCTGGGCTTTGCTCTTCTCCTGAGAGACCACCAAGATGCTCACTCCCCCATCTGCTCTCTTGGCAGCCCTGGCCTTCTGCTGCCCTTTGCATTTCCACACTCTGACACCAGTTTAGTTATTAAACTCAACATCTACTCCCTGTTTTGAAACCAAGATCCTAATGACTGCTTGGCTCTAGATAAAGTTTGCATGCAGAGGCATCTAAAGATGACAGAACACCCTGCCTTCCTGTGCCTTTTCATTTCTGCCTGTCTCCACTGAGCCCACCATACCAAGGCCACTTAGCAGGCACTGTGTCCAGGCAGCTGCAACACAATTTTGAGAAAGGTTCTGAAGGTGGCAGGGAGTGTTTTGTTTGAGCATAATCTTTCAGAAAGGCAAAAAATCCAAACTACAACCAGAGAACATAAAGACCAAAAATTAATCTGGTGAGAGTATTAATTTACAAGCATCAAGCTCCCAGTACCAGAAGGAAGAAATGGACAAAAGTGATTATCCTAAAATGAGGGAGAGCCACACCTTCCAAATCCAGTCAAATGAACACTCACACATCTGGTTAGAAGATGTGCGCACTTTTTGTACCAGCAATGCTCACACACAAGAGTGACTCAAATCCCTGCCCAATGCATGACAAGCTCGCTGATCACACATTTAATTCTGAGCTCCACAAAAAAAAGCAGCTGTCTTCCACAACTTCTCTCTCAGCAACCCACTGTCAGTTGCAAAAGGAAAGTTAGCTTAAACAACTTGAAAACCCTGTGGCCATACAAATACAAAACATGCCTTAGTCCTCAGTACAAATGGAATGTGCTATCATTCCCATCTATACACAGTGGGTAACAGCCAGTAATCATCACCTTCTCTTCATAAATCACACTTAATAACAAACAATGACGTTAGCAATTCTGCTGATGAACTGCACAGGGAACAATGGCCCTTCTCATGACATCTTAGAGTCTCAGACTTCAGAGACTTCATCTCTAGATTCACCCCCTTATTTTTTCAGCTAAGGAAACAGAACACTGAAGAGATTAGGCCACTCGCCCAAAGCTCTGCTGATGGACTCAGTTTATCCAACTCTCCTTGCTGCTGAAGGGCTGCAGCAGTGGTGGCGGCCTCTTTCATCTTGCAGCATCATGAACAGAGTCCCAAGCTGAAGGTACCCTTCCTGTCTGCAGAGGAGTACGCTGAAGCCTGGACATGTCTTTCTAAGACCCTTCCAGACAAAGCTGTGGTCAGTCCCTAAACCTTGCTGTCCCTGGAAGACAACAGCTGTCAACTGGCTAGGCCAGTGCAAGAAGGCTGGCGAGAGAGAACTGATCCTGTCTTGAGGGATGTTATTACTCCTACCAAAGCAGTAGCAGCAGCACCTGGACACTACACAGGCTAGGCATTCAGTTTTTTTCTTCTGCTACAGATACCCTAAATTCCAGAGCTTCATCTAAATTAGAAGAAAAGGGCATATAACAAGTTCTATGTCTGAATGAACAGAAATCCCTCAGTTTTATTAACTAATTTTACATTGGAAACAAAGAAGAAAAGAAAAATAAAAAGAGAGGGCAGTTAGTATATTCATCAAGAGAAAAAAAGCCTAAATCCAGGATAATAGTGTCCATTTTAGCTCAGGTTATGTTACTTTCATTACAGAGAGCTGGATGTGAAATCCTAGGCAAATTCTAAGGGCTCTGGCTCTTTGGACTCCCCAGGTTCAGTGTGTCCACAGTAGAAATACTGAGGCTAACAGCTATGACAGCCTCTACTTCCCTTACACTCAAAGTCCCTCTATGCCCTCTGTGTGACCCAGAGACAGATGACTAGTGACGGTGTTCTCATCCAGATTAACCAAGACACAGACATCTGCAAAGAATTCTTCTTGAGTCTGGAACAGAACTGAACCCCCTCCAGACTTTTGCTCTAAACTATTAGGCCTCACGGAGAGAAAAAGAACCAAGTTTAACTATATAGCAAGTGTGAATTTGACTGACTAATATCGTACAATCAAATTCAATACTGGGTCAATTTTAGTTTCTGGAAACTCAAAACTCTATGGTTTGGGACTAGGGAGTGTTGTGGATCCACAAATACCAAAAGAAAAATAAGATTCGAATAAAATCCACTAGAAAGGGCTCATAAAAGAATATGAAAACATTTCTCCAAGACTTAACCACTATGCTATAAAAATGACAGACAGTGTAGGGTGTCAGCTATGGTTTCTATTTGGTTAGAGTGGATATCAATCTTAAAACCCCCTAGTATTAGAAAAAATACTATTAAATAAAAATACTATTAAAACCCACCCACATTAGAAAAATCCCAATCCATCCATAATTTCTAATTAATACATACACATCACCAAAGATGGCAGAAGGGGGATTAGACATTAAAATTTGGAGTCTCAATTCATACCTTTCAAAGGCAATATTTTTAGTGTCAAGGCTGGTGTTAATGACTGGGCTTGTGAGCCGCCTCTCAACCTCCCTGCCTTTTGGCTTCATCAGGTCCAGAGTGAGGCGTTCCATTTCCTGGGAAAGGTCAAGATGTTCAGTGGTGACCACTTTGTCATCATGGTTGACTTCCATCAACTCAGCCCAGTTGTCTGTTATTGGAAACAATGGCATAATTAAGCACAATGCAAGAAAGACGCAAAAACAAGGAAGCCTCATATGTTGAAATGCATCATCTTTCAAATTTTTCCTCCCAGGCACTATCTGATAAAACATAAAGAGTACAGATTATCAATTACCTACCTGCACAGGGATTATCTGGCCGGCTTTCCACAACTCATAGGAGGCTCTGGGCCATCTTCCCCAAAGACGCAGAATTTTAAAATATTTCATACTCTTTACTAGCAACACATTTCATATATTTCCTTTATAAAATATATTATTACAGAATTAATATAAATTATTTATGCACAACATTGGGTGAGCAAGGCCATTTCTTACCCTCCATTCAGGAAGATCATATCATGCCTGACTATGGAGAGAATATACAGATACACAATAGAAGGCTTGTACTCAAGGGCTCAGGAGAGTGAGACAGACACGTGTCACAGGGTAACAGTTTTGGGTGGTAAATGACATGTGCAAGGGAACTACCCAGACAAGAATTAAGATAGAGATGGAGAGCTGAATAATTAATAAAAATAACAACAACAACAAAATGCCCTAGGTAGGATCAGACAGATAAGGCACAAGAATGTGAACATGCTTTGACGGTTAAAATTCATTCTGTAATTTACGTTGAGCAGTGATTACTAAAACAGAATCACTCACCTTCTCCCTTAAAAATAAAACTACGCCTTCCTCTTATCCAGCTCATGTTTTCAAATCCCAGCAATGTGATATCGACACGTAATTTGGCACCACTCTTCCAGATGCGACAGACATCGTTTGGGCATATTCTGGAAACCAAGGGCACTGGAGGAGAGAAGTGTACTACTGAGAAAAACCCAAGGGTGAAGCAGAACACCCAGGCCAAGAAATCAGGATACGACTTTAATAAAAGGAGAGAAGTAGTGAGATGTGACCATCAAAGAGGACTGGACTTCTTGGCTCCCATGCTCACTATAAAGGAAGTTGCTCTTAAAAAATAAAAATGGACCTTCTGTTCAGAGAAAACTCTAAACGAATTTCCCAAGAGTATTCTCAATCCCGAAATGAACCCCACTGACTGACCCCCACCAGGGCTCTAGAGTACATCTATCTGGCCTCTGCTATTCACATGTGCTACTCTGGCCATATGGCAGGGGCCTACCATTATTGTCATAGACACCATTCAAAATATCAAATGTCTAAAATATGCCACTTTTTAACAAAACCTAAATCAGAGTGATTATCTGCATTAGAAAAGAATTCCTTTGTTTCTCAGAACAATCTGAAGTTCTCTTCTTTTATATTCTTTTTACTTGTTTACATGTTTCATTACAAATATGACTTCCCACCTGAAAGAGAAGTCTGGAAATGAAAATGGCTGATACCCTGGGAATTAGGAGTTATCATTAACCGGTCTACAAGAAATAAAAGTAGAACTTCTATGAATATACTGTCAGTCAATTGCCTTACATAATACTTCAGAGAAATACATCCATTTTGTAAAAAATAAGCAATTCCAATATTCACCTCATCTTCTTCCTTAGAATAACAGGTTAAAAAGAAGCACGCTGAACCACATAAGGAAATGAGTAAATTATAGTAAGTCTACTTATTAAAATTTTAACAATTTAAAGTGACATTTTAAAGGCAAATAATATGGGGCTGGCCAGTTAGCTCAGTTGGTTAGAGCACAGTGTTGTAACACCAAGGTCAAGGGTTCAGATCCCATACTGGCCAGCCACCCAGCCCCTAAAAAAAGAAAGAAAAAAACTATTAATATGGATAAAGGTCAGCTATAAGCAATGAAAGAAGACAAAACTGTCCATATACTATATTTCTAAATGTTGGAGGGGAAAGATCCTATGCATGGAAGAAAAGACTAGAAGGAAAAGACCCAAAGTGTTAACAGTAGTTGTGTTGAAGTGGGACTAGAGGTGATTATTTTTCCTCATTCTTCTCTATACATTTCCTAGATTTAAAAAAAAAAAAAAAAAAACGGGAAATTTTTAAAAAAAAAAAAAAAAATACGTGTAACTTTTATAAAGAAAAAAAATAAGCCTACATTCAGGCTAAGTAAATTCAGAAACAAAAAAATGGCAAGCCTACAGCCACTCACCCCAGCTGGTGAATTCCCATTTCATCTGCACATAGAAGTCCGGGGCCTGAAGGACAGACAATGGTTTAAAATAGATTACCCTTGGCATTAATAACTAGACACAAACACAGTAAGGATTAAAAAGGTTTTTAAAAAATTAAAGGAGAACAGAGAAAATAAGAAGAAACAAAAGAGTAAACTCACTGAAATAAACACTTATTTCATATTCAGGCTGTTATTTTACCTTGGTATAAACTATGTCCAGACAGTTAAGAAAGTTAACAGAAAGCAACAAGATTGGAAGGGGATAATTATAAGTCAAACCTGACTTGGGGGTTCAATCAGGTTACTAACAGTAACAGAAAGACAAGCCTGGGAAGACAGCCTTAAGTACTGCCACCACTGTGGTTAACAGACTATTCTGAGCAAAGACAAGGAATGCCAATTCCATCTGTTCTATGGGGAACTTGACTGCAAAAGGCTTTGTGCGCTGGGAAGTGCTTTGCCACACTGTGAAACTAAAAGAGGCTGCTAGACATCATTTCCCTGGGAAGTGGATTTTCCCTCTAGTTAACAGAAGATTTTGCCCCACTTTCCTATTAAACTTTTAGAATTTGGCTTCCTGAGGTTTTACACAACCAGAGCAGCCATATTTAGGATTATTTTCTTATCTACCATCAATTCTTCTAGAAAATTCTTGAAGAGCTACTTAAGAAATTCAACAGTTCCATCCCAGAAGAGAAATTCTAGAGATTCCAGGTGTTTTTCTGTTCCTTCAAACTCTCAAGGCTTTGCCATAGTTTTTAACAAAAGAACAAGGCAGGTAGACCAGGAATCTAGCCTGGAGTAAAACCAGCCAGGATTCCAATGATGGGCAAAGATAACCTCCAAGAGGTGGCTGATAAGATAGGCTGGCTCTGTTATAAGAAGCCACTGTCGAAAGACAAAACATCAACAATAGCCTCTGGTGCCACTAAGAACACAGGTCATTTTGGGACTGTCTATAACTTCAAGCAGAGAGTACAATTCAGTGCAGTCCACTGTTATGGATTAATACAGGTAAAAAAAGAAAATCCTTAACACTGAATTTTTAAATTTTGTGACCCCATGTTAAATAAGTCATTTTCTGTTTTGTCAAATGGGCAAATGATGTTTTTATTTCCTCTTATAGTAAGTTAGATAAGAAAACAATAATCCATGTGATCTTTGCACACTCACAAATACACACCTATTTTTAAAACAATGCATGCAACTACTTCATATTTCATGAGAAGTTTCATTTTAGTACATGGGAAATGAATATCTTAGGCATGATTTAGCTTAAGTGTCAGAGAAATTTTTTTTTTAAAAGGAGTGCTCAAATAATGAACAATGATTGCCATAATTATAAAAAAGTTGCTCCTTTTCTCATTAGCTATTAATTTTTCTCACAAATTATGTTTTAACTAAAGTTGTAAAGCTAACCTATCTAGCAAATAACTTTATAGATATTTGGGGGAGCTCGCTTCTGTGCTTAAATTGAAAATAAACAACATGAAAACTGAACCACTGATACTTTCTTGTCACCTGCTGCCCTGGGAATATTGCACATGGTTTACCAATAAGATTGTTCTCTCAAATAACAAAGATTATCTGAGGAATGGCAAACATTATTCAAAACAATCCATGAATGTAGAAGTAAATGTTTTTAAGAAAGGCCTCTGGGGGCCAGCCCGTGGCTCACTCGGGAGAGTGTGGTGCTGATAACACCAAGTCCACGGGTTCGGATCCTATATAGGGATGGCCGGTTTGCTCACTGGCTGAGCGTGGTGCTGACAACACCAAGCCAAGGGTTAAGATCCCCTTAACCCTATTAAAAAAAAAAAAAAAAAAAAAAAAAGAAAGGCCTCTGAATGTCATAGTGCTCATTCACTTTAATTCGTAAGACAAATAAACTGCCCAAAGCCAATAGCTGCATATAAATAAAGGCAATGGATCAGAAACCATAAAATAGTAATGGTTAACAAGGAGAAGTTACATACAGACCTCTGAACCTCAACAGGCCCTCAACATTCCTGCACAGTAATGATGCTCATTACAACTTCCTTGAGATTACCTATGCTCAGAGTGCTACTTTTAAGAAAGCAAGCACTTAGACAAATTAATTGTGATTAATGTCCATTTTCCTTAAGTTTTTTTTTAAATTTTGTTGTGTTTTTTGGTGGCTGGCTAGTACTGGGATCTGAACCCTTGACCTTGGTGTTACAAGGCAGCATTCTACTCAGTTGAACTAACTAGCCGGCCAAGTTATAATTTTTAAATAACACTTAAAAGGGTAGGCCCAGTGATCTGGAAATGTAATTTGTAAAAGACCCCAAAATTCAATAAGTTGGAAAGGCAAGGAATAACACTATTTGGTACTCAATACATCGTCTTCACTATTCATAAACCGCTTTAGGAAGGCACACAAGGATATCAAACTATGTCTCCAGCTATTTTATCAGCATTTAGTTCAAGTTACGGCATGCCACATTTTTATCGATACCTCAAGAATTTTTTGGAGCAGCTCAGGAACTCCCTGTAGAGCCATAGATGTGTTGTGGTAGTCTCGATGCTGAAGAACTGTGTACACCATCTCGGGATCGCCAGTGCTCACAGCCTCGTGTAAAACTGGAAAACAAAAGGGTGAAATTTAATCACCAAGTATTCTCATACTTTCTGACAAATTCCACAGCCAGTCTGAAAACTATCTGTACAGATCAAAAACCAACATTTTCTTCAAAGAGGGAGAGAGTCCAACCTGATCGTTTATTACCATGACTTCTGACTGCTAGCTCTTAACTGAGTAAAAAGAAAATAGAGCACTCTTAGCCTCTTGATCAAACCCTATCCACCGTACCCCTACCCCCCCTCTTACTGCTGGTTCTGATATCCTGCCAACATTTTCAGAGAGCTGGCTTTAACTGTGCAATCACACAACTCTGGTGACATGTAGATCTGGAAGGCAGGGCTCATGCTTATGAGTATCCTCGCTCAGTCAACACAAAATTCCTCTGACCAACAGTAACAAAGTTTACATAAAAGTGAAATGCCAGGATTTACTGGAAGAAGCTATTTCTAGCCATAATTTCTTTTTGATTTTTGCCTATCGTGATGGATTCAGTGGAGTTACCACCATATTCCCGGAGTAGAACTTGTCTTCACACTCATGTAGAGTGGGAAGAGTTTGCACCGAGAGCTGTTTCAGGATGAGTACAATTCAGGCCATTGTACTGCACATGGGGAGCCTGCATCCCAGCTCCAGCTCCTTGCACCCACCCCAGTCCCAAGAGAGGAACAGTCTTAAAATAAAGATGACTCTGAGAACTATGATTGAGACTGGCCTTTACTCAGAAAGAAAAAACAAAATTAATGACTTTAAATTATTTTAAAAGTATACATGCCTGTCCATCCCTGACCATTTTCTTTTGTCACATCTGCTTTATGTCGAAGCAAGACTCGAGCCGATTCCAAATGTCCCAAAGAAACAGCAAGATGCAATAATGTTCGACCTCGTGGATCCAGAGCCTCCACATTCTGTGAAATAAACACAGGCATCTATATCATTGGATATATTTCATGAAAACATGGAAATATGCTTGAGAAATAGATTAAATACAAAAAATAGAATACAATATTTATACATTCATTACAGGAACATATGTAAAAGGTTATGTTTGCATATAGACACAAAGTACAAATTTGGGGACTATAAATAAAGATGATAGTTACTGAGTTCCTTTTCTATAAAGTTAAGTGCCTAATAAATTAACATTCGCAATAGGCCTCAGAATATCCAACACAACTTTAACCTCTCAACAGCACTCAAATTCAGTCTAAATAAGGCTAGGAGCTTTCATGAAATGCAACACAGTATGACATGGAAAGTGGGGGATTTCTGAAGCACATATCGGCATTCAAGTCTAGAACAGGAAGTGCAAGACTTTGATCAAAACTGAAAGTACAAAAGATAATTTGGGTCAAAATAAAATTACATTCTCTAGACGGATTCCCACCGAAACAACACTCTCAATACTGAATATTGAGTTACAAGTGCCCTGAAGTAGCACATAAAATCCAGTAGCACCAGCAGGTCTTACAGATGCCAGGCATATATGTAGATATATTTATACAAAAATGTAAGAACACACACACATCACTTCAGGCCATGCCCTTGAGGGTTTTCTTCTCCATGCTAGACATACATATTTGGCTTTTATCTCTTTATTCCTATTCTGCTGCTCTGGTCTTCCTTTTGGTACCCACACTGGGTCTCCAGAACCGAGCAGCAGTTTCTCTGGTGTAAGCTAAGTCTGAATAACTGGGCACTGCTGCAAAACACAGCTCTGAAAGTTCTTCCAAGGACACAATAAACTGCCATGGGACTTCTGGAATGTAAAAGCATTTTAAACGCTATAATACTTCTTAGAAAATATGCTTTATCTTCATTTGAGATGCAAGTTGCCCAGGCACTAACTGCAGTCTCCGCAGATATACAGAATGTGCCACGGGAAAGTGAAGCAGGACTGTGAATGAACAAACACAATCCAATAGCTATTGAATGGATCTCTTTGTTTTGCTAAAATTATGTCATAGCTATCATACAGCGAAGATAAGAACCGTTATCAAGGAATAATAAAAGTGGCTGAAGACATTCTGCTAGCTGAACACAAGTCCTCCTGGACCTCCCAGGAGCTGAAATACCATTGTATCCCCTGGAACATGGTCCACACCACCTCCCAGATGCCCTGACTTTTCCCAAGGGTATGGCTTGCTCATTGCACCAAAGACACTGAAAATTCCAAAGGGATCCAAATCTTATATTTCCCAGCTTCCACCACCGTAGTCTCTAACTTGCATTAAATAATTGTCTTCTTTAAAGTAACAAGGCTATGAATTTATAAGCTATGAACACAGTTGAAGTTTAGCAAGAAAGAAATAATTAGCAAACCCATTATCTTCCTACACATCTATTATATAAACTAAGCATTTTCTTATGCAACAAATTCAATCCCCGTGAAAGGTGCTAGGTTTAGCACACTGCCTGCCATAGAAGAGGTGCTTAACAATATTTATCACATGAAAGGAGAAACTCTACTTACTGCAACTCACACCCCAGAACAAAACTAACATCTCAGACTAAGGATTAACACTCAAGCTCCTAGGCAATGGTCAGATATGATGTACAATATAAAAACCAAATACATTAAGTTGTTAACTTTTTTCTATTTTGGACCATAGAAAAAACATGTGTATAAGCCATAGAGCAGCACATTTTGCTTAACTAATTATAACTCTTCATAGCCTCCTGTCCCTTTCTCACTTGAAATGAGGGGAGAGAAAATATAATATATTATAGTGAGAATATGATTTAAAAACAATGGGTGAATAAAGATTAGAGGGGAAATGAGTAAAACAGAAAATAGACAAACAACACAGAGGCTGGCTGGTTAGCTGGGTTAGAATGTGGTGTTTCAACACCAAGATCAAGGGTTTGGGTCCCCATACCAGCCAGCTGCCAAAAGAAAAAGAAAAACAATAAAGAAAATCAACAAAACCAAAAGCTGGTTCTTTGAAAATGTCAACAAAATTGACACACTTTTAGTTAGATTGACCAAGAAAAAAAGAGAGAAGACTGAAATTACTAAAATCAGGAATGAAAGAGAAAATGTTATTACCAACTCTACAGAAATAAAAAGGATTATACAGTAATACTGTGAACAACTGTACGTCAACAAGTTAGATAACAGATAAAAAAGACAAATTCCTAGAAGGACACAAACTAGCAAAAGTGACTCAAGAAGAAATAGAAAATATTAATAAATCTATAGCAAGCAAAAAGATTGAATCAGTAATTTAAAAACTCTCCACCATGAAAAGCAGCCCCAGATGGCTTCACTAGTAAATTCCATGCAACATTTAAAGAAGAATTAATACCAATTCTTTACAAACTCTTCCAAGAAATAGAAGAAGAAGGAAAATTCTCAACTCACAGTATGAGCCCAGTATTATCCAGATGACAGATGCATCATAAGAAAAACACAAGACTAATATCTCTTGTGAATATACAGGCAAAAATCCTCAACAATATATGAACAAACCAAATTCCCCAACATATAAAAAGGGTTATTATATACTATGACCAAGTAAGGTCTATCCTACAAATGCAAGAGTAGTTTAACATCTGATCATCAATTAATGTAACACACCACATGAACAGAATGAAACAAAGACACACGATCATCTCAACAGACCCAGAAAAAGCATTTGAGAAAATCCAACACCCTTTCATGATACAAAACAAAAACAAAAACAAACTTTCAACCAACTAGGAATAGAAGGGAACTTCCTCAAAGAGTATCTATGAAGAACCCATAGCTAACATTTTACTTAATGGTGAAAGACTCGATGCTTTCCCCCTAAAATAAGGAACAAGACAAAGATATCCTCTTTCACTACTCTATTCAACATTGTATGAGGGCACTTCAAAAAGTATGTGGAAAAACAGAACCAAAAGATAACATGAATCTTTCTGTGAACCTTTTTGAATTACCCTCCCACTAGAGGTTCTAACCAGGGCAATTGGGCAGGAAAAAGAACTAAAAAGTATCCATATTGGAAAGGAAGAAGTAAAAGACAACCCACAAGATGGGAGAAAATATTTGCAAATCATATATTGATAAGGGCCTAGTATACAGAATACATGAAAAGCTCTTATAACTCGACAATAAAAAGTCAAATAACTCAATTTTAAAATGGGCAAAGGATTTAAACTGACATTTCTCAAAGAAGATGTACAACTCGTCAATAAGCACATGAAAAGATGCTCAACATCACTAACTGTTAGAGAAATGCAAATCAAAACCACAGTGAGATACCATTTCACACCCACTAGGATAGCTACAATCTAAAAGACAGACAATAAGTGTTGCAAGAATGTGGAGAAACTGGAATGTAAAGTAGTGCAGCCACTTTGAAAAAGAGTTGGCAGCGGGCCAGCCCGGTGGCGCACTGCTACAGTGCGCCTCTTGGGAGAACGGCGGAGCTCCCGCCGAGGGTTCGGATCCCACATACAGACCGGTTCCCGCTCACTGGCTGAGCGAGGTGCGGGCGCAACACCGAGGGTTGCGATCCTGTTGCCGTCCCGGTCCGGTGCGACACTGAGGGTTGCGATCCGTTGCCGGACACGAAAAAAAAGACAAAAAGGAAAAAGAGTTGGCAGTTCCTCAAAAAGTAAAACACAGAGAGACCATATGTATGACCCAGCTATTCCTCTCCAAGAGAAATGAAATATACATACCCAGTCAAAAACTTACAAGCAAATGTGCACAGCAGCATTATTCATAATAGCCGAAAAGTAGGAACAACCCAAAAGTCCATCAACTGACAAATGGATAAACAAAATATAATGTATCTATAAAAATGGAATATTATTAAGTCATAAAAAGGAATGAAGAACCACAACATTATGCTAAGTCAAAGAAGCCAGACATAAAAGGCCATATTGTATGATTCTAATTATATGAAATGTCCAGAATAGGCAAATCTATTACAACAGAAGGTAGGTTAGTGGTTAGCTGGGGCTGAAAGGGTTGGAGAGAAATGCAGAATGACTGCTAGGGGTATGGGGTTTCTTTCTGGGGTGATGAAAAAGTTCTGGAACTTGACAGTGGCAGTGGTTGCATAACTCAGTGAATATACTAAAAACCATTGAATAGTACACTTTAAATGGATAGACTAAGGGATAAGTGAACATTAAACATCAATAAAAATGTTTAACATAAAAAGGTGTTTAAAAAATCAACATGTATGTGTTTATATGTAATACCTGAAACTAATCTATCATCTATATACCATTTGAAAAGTTGCCTAATTTCTCTTGAGCTTCAGTTTGCTCCCTTATAAAATGGGAACAAAAAAAAACACCTACCTTAGAGTTCTTACAGGGTAAAGGCCTTAACTTAGTACAATGCTCAACAGCACGGTAAGCACTAACAAGGTTAGTTCTCATTATCATACACCCACACTATGTAATTTCATATAAGCTGTTACTTTCTTCCCAAAACGGATTTGTTTAAATTGTATTACAGTTAATAGTGGGGCTTAGGATCTTCAACTGATGATAATAGTTCAGAAAGCAAGGGCTTTCAGAATTCAACTGGAATTCACTTTTGATCATTTAGGTCTTCCCTTTAAGTTTCTTCAGCCATGAGCTGTATCAGATTAAAAATAGCTACCCCTTTTAACTATGAATGTCCCAAAAGAACACAAGGAATAAGATTTCTGCACATCTTCCTATTGGCTAATCTAAGCCCATCCACTTTTCTTGCTCAAAAGCCTTCTTTACCATTCTGCCATACTCCTCCAGAGGCAGTAAGCGGCCAAGCTTCGAGGGCAAGCTGCAGAGCCAGACAACCTGCGCCCCATTTCCAGCTTCCTCATAGCCTCGGGTGAATTATTAACCCTTCTGTGCTTCGGTTAGGTACCAAGCACATAATAAGCGCTCCACAAACTATCACTGTTACCTCTGCAGTACAAGGGGAACCCTCCAGCAAGAGGCTAACAACTAGCCCCTCCTTTCTCTCAACAGTCAGCCACTCTCACTGTTTCACACCCTGGTCCTCCTCGGCTGTGGCCCCCACCCCAAGTCAGGTGGTAAGAGATATTGCATAGGCCGGTTTCCTGCGGTTAGCCTGAGTTTTCCTGCGGTTAGCCTGAGTCCTGATGGCCTCAGGGGGCACACTGAGAGTAGGAACTAGGCTCTCTGTCTTGGATGTCCAGCCCCTGGCTCACTGCAGGCCTCCAGCTAACAGGCACAGACTTGAATGTGTGTCCAGGGGCCTCCCCTGGGCTGCACCAGGCTGGCGGAAAAACCCCGGGTGGTTCCCTGGCAGGCTCCAGGTATTGCAGCTGTCTGGAATGTTCTCTTCCTCTTGCCTGGGTGCTGTGCTTTCACCTGCTGGCTTCCTAACAGGATGGTTCTGGAATCAGGCCTCATCTACCACCCTCCACCCCACCCAGTCCCAAGGTTTTCCCTACCCTGCTTAAGGTGCACACACTCACCTTTGCATTTGTCCCCTTAAGCACTCCTTGTTCCCTTCAAGGCGTTCAAGGCCAAAGGAGGTTAACAGACCTCTCTAGTTAAGCAACATAACCAGAGCACAGTTTCAACTTCAACAACCAACATCAAGACCCCACTGAACATTAAAGATGGGTTAAGAGGCACTGCTGAACAAATGCTGAAGGTCAATCTCATAGATGGCAAAGTTACACAAACACCAGCTATTAGCCAGACTGTGGTGCTTGGGCTGGCTCTCACACACACACACACAGGAACATGTGCTTATCCTCTTCATCGGGATAAACTTGATTCTTTTAGTACTGTTGTTCCTGGAACAAAATAAAATTCTTACAACCACCAGTGTGCCTGCCTCGAGACTCACTCGTGTGATGGAAGGAATGAAGGAGTGGATGGCAGAAATTCACTGGCTCACAGCTCGTTTTACTGTTGGGTGATAGAAATTTTTTAATTATGCAACCAATACATGTTTCTCATAGAAAAACTGGATCATACATAAAAGAAGCTAGATTCCCAGGTTTATAAATGATGATTATATTAACAGCAGCTAATTCTCACACCAATCCTCTGTTGTGGGTGCTCCTATAAGTCCCATCTTAGAGATGAGGAAACTGAGGTGAAGAGGCTCAGTTGCATGCTTAGCCAGTGGCTGAGCCAGAATTTGAACCCAGAAAGTTGGACTCTCTCCAAATCCTGTATTCGTGTATTTTTTTTTTTGCAAGAAGCTCAGAAAGAAACTAATATTTAGTTAGCATCAACAATTCATTCATTCATTCTCAATGGTATCACTCCCATTTACTACATGCTTGCACTTTCAGATCCGTTATCTTTCGGATCCTCTACAATCCTGACATGCAGGCTTTGTTACTGAAAGAAGCATAGCAGAGGTGTTAAGAATACAGGATTTGCCTGGAAATTCTCAAGGAAAATTTCAAATCCTCCCCCTATTTTCCAAGTCAGGAACTCCTTCCCCTTTCTGGTTCTGTGATATTTTGCCCCTTTTTGACTTTGTGGTACTTTGCTCCTTTTTGTTAGTCTTTCTGGACCACTCTTATCAATTCTAGGCAATCCCATTCCCTGCTACCTCCCACTTTCCCACCTTACCAGGGAGCTCAGTAGTATAACTTGGTGAACCAGTAGAATACTGCCTGGGTTCAAATCTTGGCTCCGATCTTTACATCTGTCTGACCTTGGGAAAGATCTCTAACCTTTCTGAGCCTCATCTACAAAATGAGAGGGAATAGTGTTCTATGATCTTCTGTGATAATTCAATGTGATTTTATATAGATAAAATATGTTATGGATAAAGACATACATATACTTATATACATCAACATAGACATGTAGGTTTATACATATATATCTATATTTACATATATCAATATCTAGATATATAGTTGATTTCATATAAATCACAATCTGTATTTATGTTAATTACATACTCATTTGCCTATTTACTATTCTGTTTCTTGCCACAAAATTCCAAGCTCCACTAGGACAGAAAATTAGTATGACTTGCTATCATTCCATCCTCAAAGCCTAGAATAGTGTCTGGAATGTAGTAGGTATTCGATGAATATTTCTGGAATGAATGAATGAATTGTTGATGCTAACTAAATATTAGTTTCTTTCTGAGCTTCTTGCAAAAAAAAAAAATACACACATACAGGATTTGGAGAGAGTCCAACTTTCTGGGTTCAAATTCTGGCTCAGCCACCGGCTAGGCATGCAACTGAGCCTCTTCACCTCAGTTTCCTCATCTGTAAGATGGGACTCACAGGAGCACACACCCCAGAGGACTGGTGTGAGAATTAAATCTAAGACTGCACATAATACACTTCAGTGTGGGGCTTAGCAAAATAATAAGCTTTTGGCATTACACGTGATGAAACAATTCAGCAAAGGAAAGTAACATGCCCAGGCTCACAACTTAATCAGCATAAGTGCTGGCCATCAAACCCAAATGCCCCCATGCCACAGAGGTGGGTGGCTGTTTTGCAAAATTAACAGAGGATCTAGATAAATATGAAAGCAACAAAATACTTCCTGCCATGTATCTTAATAATATCAATTATCAAATTCTTGACCCTGAACCAGTTACATAATTTGCAGGGCCCAGAGAAAAATGAAAATGCAAAAAACCCTTATTCAAAAATAGTAAAGAATTTCAAGACAGTAGAAGCAGAGCATTAAACCAAGCACAAGGCCCTGTGCAACTGCACAGGTCTCATGCCCATGAAGCCAGCCCTGTCTGACCCCATAAATGGCCAAGTTTCGGGACTGAAATTGTCACGACAGTCAAGCTTCCACAGTCAAGACATTCTCCACGAATACACTTCAACTGTCTCTTCGCCAGAGGAAACTGGTATACCGTGAAATGATTCACAGTGACAACCAATAACAGAGTCAAAACCAAATAATTACCAAGTATGAAAATTCTTCCTTGACCTCCCTGTTAGTCAAAGGCATTAAGGACCAATTTACTCCAGGAAAATGTGCTGCAAAATTATACTTGCCTAATTACAAATGGCCTTAACGTTTTTCAAGGTAAGAGGCACAGAGAACTCTCAATGAACACTCTCATTACAGCTGCAGGAAAAAGAGCTAACTCAACTGTGTCACACTTCAGATTATAAGCCAAGACTTTGTTCTTATCTTATCA
This sequence comes from Galeopterus variegatus, assembly GCF_000696425.1. NCBI lineage: Eukaryota > Metazoa > Chordata > Mammalia > Dermoptera > Cynocephalidae > Galeopterus > Galeopterus variegatus. The sequence continues at coordinate 132,964 of NW_007729765.1, read as the reverse complement.
AGCAGTTAAACTCTTTCCTTCACTTTCAAATAATAGAAAGCCCACTGTTTTCATACATCAGTATTGAAAGAATATGTGGTTTAATGATGAACCTCTCTATGAAATAGGATTTTAATTCTGGTACTTTCTTTGTACTTTCAACATTTTGCAAGCTGGGCAGCCACTGTACTAAGGAAGTACAGGTGCAAAAAGAAGCAGATGCTTAAAAACCGGAACTGGTCATTTTTTAAGCATAATAGATGAGACTCAGAGAAAGAGCTAAGAGTAAAATGGTGAAGGATTCTCTCAGAGCCACGTCTGGTAATAGAGAGGGAATTAAACCATCAGGTATACTGCGAGGCCTAATGGTGAATCATTTGGTCTAGGAACATGTCTCAACTAATTAAAACAATGACTTATAAAAGTGTACTCTGTCTGGAATCCTTCTTTAAATGAAAAAAGGGGACTTTCGACTTCCCATGGGTGCTCAATCAACTTAAAATAAATATGGCAGGTTGCAAGGACATGCCTAGCAGTAATCGTTTACCAAACATGGTGATGCTGTCCTTGCTCGATTTTTGCTAACCGAAAGAAAATCAATGCTCCTTTTCCTCTAAATTTTCTTTACAATTATAGGGTCAATTTTGAACCATTCAAAAACCAGGTCTTTAACACACTGAATAAAAGGAATAAAGCCAAGAACAATTACACCAGATTTCATGGGTAATTGCAAATTTTTTCTAACTGCTAAATTTGTTATCCTGTAACCCATACCTCCCAGAATTGCTGGGATACCTTTAAAGCACAGTTTCTCAACCAAGACACTATTGACGTTTGGGGCCAGATAATTCTTTGTTGTGGAGGGTTGTCTTGTGTACTGTAAGATGTTAAGCAACATCCCTGGCCTCTACCCACTAGATGCCAGGAGCACCCAGTCCCCACCTGTAACAATCAAAAATGTCTCCAGGCATTGCTAAATGTCCCCTGGGGGGCAAAAATCACCTCTAATTGAGAACCACTGCTTTAAAGACATGGCAATAAATAAAAGACAAGGAATCAAAGCACTTTAGAACAGGAAGGGATTTTAAGGAGCCTGAGCACCAGTGATTCTCAAACTTGACTATGTTTCAGTCTCCCTGGGGAACTCCTGAGACTTGCCCAGACCTATCAATCAGTCAAGAACTGGGTTTGTTCACATCAGTACCAACATCCTCATTCTACAAATAAGTTAATGTGACCCAGAGGGGGAAAATACCTAGCCCAAGGTCACAGGGTGAGTTAGAACCTGGACTCCAAAACGAACCAAGCCCTTCCTTACAAGAATGTCTGTTGTTCTTATGTCTTGGAGGCAGCAGAGCCTAATAGTGGTTAAGACGGTGCCCTCCGGAGTCAGCCGTCCTGATTTAAAATCCCGACTTGGTATGAGCGGCCTTGCACAAGGCAGGTAACCTCTGAGAGCCTCAGTTTCCTTCTCTGTCAAATAGAATAATAATAGTACCTACCTCCCAGCGTTATTGGAAAGGTTAAGAAATAATGTACAAAAAGCCCTTGGCACAGGGTCTGGCACAGTAAGCACTCAATAAACGTCCTATTAGCATTATTGTCCAACGACCGCAAAGTTGAAGGGGTCTGCGGGGCACCGGGGCAGAGGACTGGAAATGAGCTCAGGGAAGAGAAACGACCCCCTACCCGTCCCCTCCAGCCCCCACCGGAGAGAGCCCCGCCCCGCCCTCACCTGGCCCCGCAGCTCCTTCTCCAGCTGCCGGTAGTCGTTGTTCCAGACCAGGAGGTGCAGGGGGAAGTGGACGCTGGCATCGGAGGCCGAGGACATGGCGAGGAGGCCGCAGCCGGGGCCTCGCTGCCCGCCTGCCAGAAGCCGCGGCCCCGGCGGGGTCTCCGGCGCCCGCCCACCCGGCGGCCGGTGAGCGAGAGGACAAGACGGCGAGCGAACGAGCGAGGGACGCCGCCGGGCGGCCTAGCGGGCTGCGTGCGGGGCGCGCGGGAGGTCCGGGGTAGCGGGCCGGGTCTGAGACCGGGTCGGCCGCGCCCACCCCGCGCCCCGCCGCGCTCCCTCCCGAGCTGACAGTTCGCGAACAGACTTCTGCAGGCGAACTGCCCCAAACGGGGAAGTGCGGGGGGGCGAACCACCGCACGCCGCGGCGGGAGGGGGCGAGGCCAGGCACCGGGCCCGGGGGCCGCTCAGTCTCACCCACCTCCAACTCCACACCGCGAAACTCGGTGAAGCATAAAACACAGAGCTGTGGTTCCCTCCCGTGGCCCTGGATCTCGACGTGGAAAACTCGGTCCACCCGTCACCAGCCTCTTTCCCCCTTCTTCAGCGACCCCAGGTGGTTCGGTCCACAACTGGGCCTCTTCCATTGGTTCTGCAGTCAGGGGGTGACAGCAGGGGCCTGGACAAAACCATTCCGGCAACTGACTCCTTTGCAGCCTTTTTGGACCAGGGCAGATCCTTCTAGGATTGGTCAGAAGCCATTTTGAAAATGGGCAACTCCAAACAATTTTAAGAGAGGAACTTTAAGCCCTGCAGAAGTGGCTTCAAATATTTGCATGATAAGGAGATCTATCAGAATTTCTCAACCTCGCACATTTCCAACTGTGTAATTATTTGTGAGGGGGTCGTCCAGTGCTTTGTAAGATGTTGAGCATCATCCCTGGCCCTCTCTACCCATTCATTGCCAGTAGCACCCTCCAAACTTGTCTCCAGACATTGCCAAATGTCCCCTGGGGGAGAAAAATCGCTCCCAGTTGAGAAACACTGTTCTGTCTGAATTCCTCCAAACTGGGTTATCATTCAAAGCCACCTACAAGTGTCATTTTTAAGCAAGCCATTTGGATTTGGGGTTATAGCTGAAAGAACTAATACTTGTATATAATATCCAGATTTGACCACATTCTGCAAATATGAAGTTCATCCTTTGGGTTTCAACCCCAGGCACTCTGCCTTCTTGACTCAATGAAGAACCAAGTTAACTACTCACCAGCTTGAGCTTTCTGCTTTTGCTTCTACTCAGCTGTCTACAAGACTACAGAGCTGGGAGAAGTTATTCAATGCATCCTGAAAACATTCCGTCTGCATTCTCTGCTTATGCACATTCAGCTTTTCAGATGCCTGCAACAACAGCTGTTCAAGAATCCTAGCCTAATCCATTCTCCACACATGTGGAGCCCAGAAGATTTGTGAGTTGTCGAACCAAAACAATGTGTAGGAGTATCAGGATAGCACCCGGAGGTTCTAACTGTGGAATGTGTGGGAATTAGGTGGTTATTCCCACATTACACATTTATCACACTGGAGAGATGGACCCAAGGCCAGTGATTCTGAGTCCTCTTCTGGCTCTTCTCATTCTTTAAGATGATTTGTGCAACTTAATCTTCTTCCTCTTCATCATCCTATGTTTATTGACCTTTTCTCCTATCTCACTCGTCCAAAAACTCCACAATGGCAGGGACCACATCCGTTCTGCTTAGCGGAGTACCTAAAACCATACTAGTACCTGGTTCCCAGTAGGCACTCAATGATTTGCTGAATGGAGATCATATCTGTGTTTATATGTAACACATACAATAAATATTCATTAGTATTAGGGTCACATCTCTTTTCTCTTCCACACTGATTAACTTCATTTCATTGTGTTTAATCTCACACCATCCTATAAATTACTCTAGGTTAGCTATTCTTATTCTCAAATTCCAAGTATATGAACAAAAGCAGTAATTGGAAAATAATAGTAATATCAATAATAAGAGAAGCTGTATTTATTGAGGGCTTACTAAGGATCAGGCATACCACATTTTCCCATAACTTATTCCATTTGTCCTTAGCCAGACAGTAAATATTTAGCTTTGCTGGTCATGCAGTTTTGTTGCATATTCTTCTTTCTCTTTTTTGTCTTTCCCTCTCTCTGTTCTCCTTTTTCTTCTTACAACCCTTTAAAAATGTAAAGATTACTCTTAGGTAGAAGGCCATACAAAAACAAATTATAGACTAGAGGTAGACAACACATTATTTCCATTTGGAAGATGAGATTAAAACTGCAGCCTAAAGAAGTAATCATCTAGTTTAATCTTATTCACTTAATTTAGTGTAGATCTACCCCCAGTAGACTATAAGTTCCATAAAGACTAGAAATTTTGTCTTCTTTGCTCACTCCTGTTTCTCCTGTGTCTGGAACAGTGTGTGGAACATAGCAGGTACAAAATAAATATTTATTGAATAAAGGCATAAATGAATGAACTTGACTTAACCATTGATTGCCTCCGGGAGGTTGTGGCTGCAGACTTCTGGTTACAAGATTGTACTGCTCCCCTGGTATTAAACAGTGCTGAGACGAAGCGAATCTCTTCCAGAGTGGGAGATCCAAATTTAAGATTTAGAGATGTAGGACAGACGACGCTGGGGTAGGCACCTGCCCTCACTCAAGATGGTGACAAGGCAACATGCCCTTTCCGGTCACATGACCTGCCAGTCTCAGAAGGACACCGCCCCGCGCGTGCGTGTTGCGCCGCGGTTGCGAGGCGCTCAGGGAGAGGCGCCGCCGCCAGCGCCGCCGCGGGGACCCGTTAGAGCGGAAGCGCTGCCGTCGCCGCCGCCTTAGCTGTCTCGGGGCCCCTAGTTCCCGGCAGGTGGGAGGCGGGAACCATGTCGAAGCGGCTCCGGAGCAGTGAGGTGTGCGCTGACTGCAGCGGGCCGGGTGAGTAGCACCGGCTGGGCCCGATCCCCTCTGCTCTCCCGGCCCGGACCCCTTCCCCAGGGCCGCCCCCTCGGGCCGGGGGGGTTCCCGCGGCAGAGCCCTGCAGCCCACGCCTGGGGTCACAGCAAGAGGGGCCCCGGAATGGCCTTAAGGCGGGACCCGTTCCAGGCCTGTCAGAGCCGGGCGGGTAGGGGGCCGCCGCGCTCCCGTACTTCTCGTCCCTCTCTTCTCTCTCGTTCTCTCGGTCCGAGGCCGTCCTGGAGGCGGCGGGGGCCGGTCCCGCACCCCCAACAGGAAGGAGCTTGGTCAATCCGCAGGAAGGCCAATTACAGAAGTAAAATGCAAACGTCTTCCCAGCCGCGGCCCCCAGAGACTGCAGGTGCCACCTCCTACCGGACCCTCGCCCTGCAAGGAGGCCCTGCGTGGGGTGCGCTACACTCCGGGCTTCCCTCCCCGAGGCTCGCCAGAGGGCCCCTGTGACTTCCCCGCTTCTGACATCCCGACAGCCGCTTCACCCGGAAGAATCCCCAGGAGGTCGGGGTCTTGCAAACATAACTAGCACTTAGGAGGCAATGCATGTCTCAAGTTTGGGGTTCCAATGGCCTGGGTTCAAACTAGATTTTGCCTCTGAGTGACCTTGGGCTGATGACTTTACTTTGCTGAGCCTTGATTTCCTCATTTTTCCGATGGGGACAATTGGGAGTATCTACCCTCAGTAGTTAGAAAGATTCAATGAATATTAAGAGCATCTCATCTAAGTTTTTTCATTCTTTTTTTGTATTATGTTACTTAATACAGAACTCTTGAAGTCCCTTAAAGCTAGAGTTGAATTTCTAAATCATAAATTAATTACAACTGAACAAACAACAAAATCACTGGCAATGTAAACATACTGATATTTGGCATTGAAAGTCCAAAACCATTCCTCCCATGTCTAGTACCCTGATTTAGAGATCGGATCTGTCTTAGCAATTGAAACTGAATTGACAGGTCTCTGGATAGATTATTATATGCTTTTTTCAGTACTTGGATTTATCAGCGTTGAGTTTGAAGTAATTCAAAGGTAAGATGACTTCCTTGCCACGATAGCGTCCAATAAACAATCTTAATTCAACCATTGAACACCAGTGGCTTTGCAAGTGTTCTAGTCTTCATCTTGACATTTGGAGGTGAATACTAATTTTAAATAGTGCTGTGATAACTCAAACCTTACGTGGTTATTTCATGGCTTGTATAGTGCAGGTGGTGGTACCAGTTTTTTTTTAAAGATAGGGAGGGGGAAAGAAGGGTTTTTAAAAAGTTGTTTTATAAGCCAAGTTAGTGTGGGTTATACAGACTCCATCATTTTCTCTAAAAATGTTATTTGTTCCACTTCCTTATTTTCTTGTCTATTTTCAGTTGAACTTTCTGTGCAATGTGTTTGATTCACGTGTCTAGCTTCAAACTTCCTCTTAGAATGCATATTCTTCACTTCTCAATGGATGATATAGAGCAAAGGAAAATTGCTTCTCCATTGCTACCCTGAATACTATCTTGAACTTTTGTAGTGTGTTGTGCATTTCAGAACATTTTCTCTTCCACTGTATCATTTTAGTTGTTGTCTGGTATGCCTAATCTACAGAGACTTGAGTCACTTCCTTCCTGTTTTGAATATAATTAAGCTACCTTGAAAGGTTCTGTGAACTTGAGCAGCTAGGAATTTGTGCTGCCTTTTCTGCCAAGCCGTAGTGAAATAGTTACCTGTAGGGTTAGGGATCCCTTTGAGATTCTAATGAATGCTAAGGCCTTCTGCCCAGAAAATGCGCTTGTACTTACCATACAGAATTTACGTGAGATTTCTGAGAGGGGATCACAGACATTTTTGAAGTCTATTTATGGTGTCTGTGGAGCCTAGGTTAAGAACCACTGGCATAAAGCATCCAGATAAACTGGAAGGATTTCACTCAATTCTCATTCGTACCTACTCAATTTTGATTTTACTGTGTTAACATTCTAATATTTTCTCCATAGAATTCTGATTCATGGGCCGGCCTGTGGCTCACTCGGTAGAGTGCGGTGCTGATAACACCAAGGCCACGGGTTCGGATCCCATATAGGGATGGCCGGTTCGCTCACTGGGTGAGCGTGGTGCTGACAACACCAAGTCGAGGGTTAAGATCCCCTTACCGGTCATCTTTTAAAAAAAAAAAAAAGAATTCTGATTCATGATGTTAAAGTGATTAAGCGAGAAGCTTGCTTAATGTGTTATATCCTTGCTGTCTTGTCCCTGTTTAATTTCCTTCAAGAATACTGTGAATCCTCTGAATGATGTGTGAAGACAAAAGCTATGCTTCCAAACAGTCTTTTATGTTAGTAGTAGTAGTACCATACTGCAGAAAGCAATTTGTTATGTATCTGTGCAGGGATGCTTCATCTTGATGTTTCCAATCTTTGCTTTTCATAATGTACAGTAGTTGAATTGAGTTATATTTCCAGTCAGAAATTTTTGCCAGTTATCATGAATTTCAGTGGACTCTTGAAAATAACTGAATAATACTTAGAAAATGATTTAGAAAAGATTTAACAGCTAACCTTACTGAGTACTTAAGAGGTGCTTTACTTATCTTTATATCCTCACTACCCTGAGATGTGTTATTATTCCCATTTGACCCATGGTGAGGATACTCCAAGAAGTAACTTATTTGAGATCATTGTGCAAGAAGTGGCAGAGTTGGGGTTCAAACCCTGGACTTCTTGTCACCAGAGCCAACCCTCTTAACCACCACTCTCTGGCTCCCAGGATTTGTCTTTGATTGAAATCCCATAACTTTTCAATATATGGTTTGAAAGGGTTTGAATATACTGTTAAAAAATGGTAAAGATAGTGTACATGCATTTTAGAGATTTTTGTGGACATTGAAGAATTTAAAAATATAGGCAGCTTGAGTGACACCTATTGTCACTGCATTGTGAGTCTGTTGAAATGTAGGTCTTTCTTTATTTGGGGCTTCCAGGTGCTCCGTTTACATACCCAGATCCATCCTGCTTACCAAGTGTGACTTATTCCTTGTTTCAGAAGATGTATAATGAAGCTCTGTGAGATTTCAAAGGGAAAAAAGTATTATATACACACCAAAAATATTACTTATTTTTATTTTACGTCTTTGCTTCTGTTCTTTCAGATAAGTTGCAGAATTGGACTTAGTAGCTTAAAACAAGTGGCTATCGTAGAACATTTCCTGTTGGAGGAAGCCAGGTTTCCTTGTCCTCAGAACCATAGTAGCTGAGCGATTTTATAGTTCTGTCACTCTTAGCTTTCTGCTAAGCATATAGGCATGTTGATTTGTAGCAGTGAATTAGGGCAGCAGTCTTTTCAACGTTTACTTCAGATAATGCTGCATGGATAATTCACTGTCAAAATCATATGATTCGAAATGATTCATCAGTATCCTCTCAATCTGCTTCTCTTACGTTAAATGAAAGAGCATGCATCTGAGATGGTAGATTCACATTATGGCTCTGAAACAGAAAGAAGATAACTACTTATTTAGAGCTTCAGCTCCTATTTTGGATCTCAATTAACATTGTACCTAATCTGACAAGGTAGGTAGTAACATCAGAAAAGGTCCCCAGCTTGATATGTTAATGAGCATTCCAAAACAACAAAAATGTCTTTGTTTTTCTGAAAAACAAAACCTCAATCGTCTTTTGCCATCTGGCAGTACAGCAACCAGCTGGTGTCCTCACCACTAAGGTTTCATTCTCTTTCCAGATCCATCCTGGGCATCAGTAAATAGGGGAACTTTTATATGTGACGAGTGCTGCAGTGTCCATCGGAGTCTAGGGCGCCATATCTCCCAAGTGAGGCATCTCAGACACACGCCATGGCCTCCAACATTGCTTCAGGTAAAGGACAAGAATTCTTCTCCTGGTTTGTAACTTATGTTTTAGGGCTCATTGTTTTAGTAACTAAATTTCACCTAGTATACTTCTTAAGTCTTACAAAAATGTTTGAATCATAATTGAATAGAGGTGCCATGCCCATCAATGCTACATATAAGTGTTATCTAGAATTCTTCTCCTGGTTTGTAACTTATGTTTTAGGGCTCATTGTTTTAGTAACTAAATTTCATCTAGTATACTTCTTAAGTCTTACAAAAATGTTTGAATCATAATTGAATAGAGGTGCCATGCCCATCAATGCTACATATAAGTGTTATCTGTATTTAATTCATCATTTAAAAGCTTTTTTCCCCTCCTCACATAAATCTTGTCCCAAAAGCTCAATTACACATAGGTAGATATCTGGTCATTAAATTTCTTGGTAATATTTACCACTGACTTTCTAGGCTGTCACCAGAAATTGTTTTTATATAGTCCATTTTTAACATGTACCATGATGAATGTTTCTGAAAGCTGCTGCCTGAGAAACTTTTCACTGACGTACTTATTTCTGAGTCTATGCTAATATATTTCGAACATTTTTTCCTGCTTTGATAGAAGCATGGACTGGGAGCCCTCAGAAATTTCTGTAACATCTGATTTAAGTTTTCTTAATGCTCTTGTTACTAATCAGAGAGCGAATGAAGTTAACATGTTTTGATTGTGTGCCTAACACTGTGTTAAGTGGGCTCTTTATTTTATTTGGGGTCCAATGTCATTTTACCTATACTCTTATTTGGGGGTACACATTCTTCAAATTCTCTTGGAACTGAGGATTAAGTGTCTGTTTTGCCTTCATTTGTCCTGAGTACATATTTCGCTAAATCTATGGCAGCTGCACAACATATCCCTTAAATTTGCCTGTGTGATCCTGGGGACCAAAACAAGTGAGTTTAGATCTCTGATGTGGAAATGTACCTGCTGATGTAAAAAACAGATGGGGCCATTTGAAGAGTCATGCGTTGAAATGAAATTAGGAGATAGGGTTTATTAATAACTCTTTCTTAGGAATTTCTAACACCTCATTTTCATGTGAAAGGGGGTATTTACTGCTCTCAAGTCTTTCTGTGTTTACAAAACCAGAGTATATTACAAAATCTGAATGTAGTCCAGACATGAGTAGTTTAGAATGCCGGGGTTGACCCTAAAGCAACAGTTCACAGAGTTTGGTACATGAATCACCAATGGTACACAAGGTAGAAGTCGGTAACACTGAAATATTTATTTTAAAGGTTATATTATTTTAATGTCTATAAGAAAACTGTAACTAGCACATCAAACCATAATTGTTAATAAAAGTTTTAAAAAGTGAGTGAATTTAAAGAAAAACTTATGTGAATAGTGTAGACAGTACATGAGTTGTTAAGAATCTTGAAAATAGTATTTGATCCGGGCTGGCCCGTGGCTCACTCGGGAGAGTGTGGTGCTGATAACACCAAGGCCACGGGTTCGGATCCCCTATAGGGATGGCTGGTTCGCTCACTGGCTGAGCGTGGTGCTGACAACACCAAGCCAAGGATTAAGATCCCCTTACCGGTCATCTTTTAAAAAAAGAAAATAGTATTTGATCCAGCTTGGAAAACACTGCTCTAAAATGTATTCTTCCTTCATAATCTATAAGAACAATACAGTCAGACGTGTTTAGTATTTAGCTGTCCTACTGGTCAAAGCTGAATCCTACATACAGGTTCATCTTTCTCATTCTAAAATCAAAAGCAATGGTATAAGTAATATCCCAAACATGTTGGGGTTTGTAATGGGGCTTTGTTTTCCCAGTTTGGTCACTGACTCCCATTGAATATTTGTGGAAAGAAATTTAAATCTGATTTCATACTGCTTGGTTTTAGATGGTTGAAACCTTGTATAATAATGGTGCTAATTCTATATGGGAGCATTCTTTGCTGGACCCTGCCTCTATTATGAGTGGAAGACGTAAAGCTAACCCACAGGATAAAGTACAGTGAGTGGAATGTTTATAAATACTTTTATTTCTTCATAACAAATGGGGCCCACAGAAAGGAATGTACCTATTTTTGATCAGCCTCCACAAGGGCAGCACAGGAGGGGGTTACCCAATTGTGTTTTGGTTCCTTTACTGTTACAAATGCAGAATGAGGTGGGTGGGACCATCTCTTTTGCATGGTTACAAGGAATGAATGGTTTGTCCAGTTAAAGACCAAGGCTTGGACCTGTTGATATAATCAGGTTTAAACTTAGGTGCTCAAACAAGAGGCAGTCAGACCAGAAATCTAGGTTCTGAGCACCAGTGTGCCTGATGCCTCACCTAGAAGATGGGACTAAATACTGCTTCCTCTCAAGGTTGCCAGGTCAATTAAGAAAATTACACAGAGAAGAAAGATACTATAAAAAGCAAGTATTCTGCAGTCCTAGCCATTATAATGACTAATGTATGTTTTCAGACTTCAGGTCATAAACACTGCTGAAACTTATTTCAGTATTGTTCGTTTTATTCTTGACTGGGGGATATGGGTCACTTCCTCTTCTTTTACAGTAGAAGAATGGGGAATGTTGTATCTGAACTGTGAGTGAACTCTTTTCTTTTTTGTTTTCGAACCAGTCCCAATAAAGCAGAATTCATCAGAGCCAAGTATCAGATGTTAGCATTTGTCCATCGCTTGCCCTGCCGGGATGATGATAGTGTCACTGCCAAAGATCTTAGTAAGGTGGGTCACACTTTTTTAAAATCCCTAAAAAAGCTGGATGAGATAGTAAATTGTTTTATTTGGAAAAAAGAAAAAAGGTCAGAAAAGAAGAAAAAAAGAAAAACAAAAACTCATTTCCTTATTTTAAATAATTAATAACAGCTTGTTTTGCAATTGGTTTCATCTTTAATCTTAATGGCTGTGATTCATGTTAGGGGAGGTACAAGGGCAAAGAGGAAAAATATGTAGAAAAGTGTGTTTTTCTGATATGGTTTTTAAAATTATACATGTATTTCAAAAAAAATTTTTTTTTGTTTAACTTTGAAATAAGAACCATCTCAGAGTTTGTTTCTAGAAGGGACTAGATAGTTTGCCAGACAATTGTTTGTTTCCAATAAGGGCTAGAAAAAGTACCAAAGGAAGAGGGTTAACTTCTTCAGGTTTCCAGGTTGCATAGTAAGTAGTATCTTCAGGAATCATTGTGACTGAAAGCTGTAGTACACAGAATTGTTTATTATACATATAAAATAAGTAGATGGTTTGCTTTATATGGGCCTTGGCATGTTTTTTGAGAGATGCCATGAGAAATCCTCATCTTTATTTTCAAAGCTTTTTTTTTTTTTTTGTCTTTTTCATGACCAGTAAGGGGATCTTAATCCTTGGCTTGGTGTTGTCAGCACCACACTCAGCCAGTTAGCGAACCGGCCATCCCTATATAGGATCCGAACCCCTGGCCTTGGTGTTATCAGCACCACACTCTACCGAGTGAGCCACGGGCCGGCCCTTTTTTTCAAAGCTTTTGACAAATGCTTATTCACACAGAACATGGGCAGTCAAAATTCATAATTCTAATTTTGCGTAGAAATGTATATAATTGTTACTTCCATTAATTAATAAGACTTGGTATGTGATTTTTTTTTTTTTACCAAAATTTTTAAAAATGAGACTTGCATGGGGCCAGCCCGGTGGCGCACTGGATAAGTGCGCCGCTTGGGAAGCGCGGCGGCGCTCCCGCCCGAGGGTTCGGATCCCACATACGGACCGGTTCCCGCTCACTGGCTGAGCGAGGCGCGGGAGCAGCGCCAAGGGTTGCGATCCCGTTGCCGGTCCCTGGTTCGGTGCGGGGGCGGCACTGAGGGTTGCAATCCATTGCCGGACACGGAAAAAGACAAAAAAAAAAAATGAGACTTGCATGTAGATGTTAGAATAGATTTTTCCATTCCTTGTGATAAGGGTTATTGCATCTTAGACAATTCTAGGTTAGACTTGAAGGAAGGCAGCTCGTTTTCTTAATGTATACAGGCTTTTCTGGGACTGGCTGGTTAGCTCAGTTGGTTAGAGTGCACTGTTATAACACCAAGGTCAAGGGTTCAGATCCCTATACCAGCCAGCCACCAAAAAAAAAAAAGCTTTTCTGTAATAATACAGAACTTGGTATACCACAGGTCTATTTTCCACCCTGAAAGACTTCGTTAAAGCATTGTATACAAAGAATAGTGTTGTGGAGAGGGTATGGTATAAAGCAGAATCCTGTAGCTTACAGTGTAGAATTTGAAGACCTAAAACCCTCCATTCAACAACAAGAATGAAAACATATAATATAATATAACAAAAACATATAATAGCATCTGTATTCTTTGAGCATTTCCTATATACTGGGCTCAGTGCTGAGCACTCTTATATCATTGGATCTTTAAAATAACCCTGTGAATAGGTAGCATTATTATCAGTATTTTAGAGATAAAGAAATTGAGGTTCAGATTGCTCAAAGAACTTTCTCAAGGTCAAGGTCACAAAGCTTGAAGTGGTATGGTTTGAAATTCAGGTCTCTCAGACTTCACAGTCATGCACAACCACCTCCTCACACTGCCGCTTAATCAGGTTCTGGGTGTGCCACTTACCTGGACTTTACAGCCCTAGTTTCCTCATCAGTAAAATGAACCTGACTGTACCTTACAGCCCAGGGCTGGTTGTGACCAGCAAAGGAGAGACAGTTCCGTCCACCTTACTGAGCCAAATACAGGTTATATGCGTTACTAATGTAACATATATCTTAAAGTGGTTTACCAGCTGCTCTAGTACATTATATACGCTTTTAACAAATACTTTTTTGTTCGTGTGTTTTTCAGCAACTCCATTCAAGTGTGAGAACAGGGAATCTTGAAACCTGTTTGAGACTGTTATCCTTGGGTGCACAAGCCAATTTCTTTCATCCTGTAAGAAAACATGAATTGATTCAGATATTAAATTTAAACTAAGTGAGTTGTGTTCATGTAGCCCTTGTTTATTTAATTTGCTTTTGCCTATTTTTTATTAATGATTCTTAGGAAAAAGGAAATACCCCACTCCATGTTGCCTCCAAAGCAGGGCAGATTTTACAGGCTGAATTATTGGCAGTATATGGAGCAGACCCAGGCACACAAGATTCTAGTGGGAAAACTCCTGTTGATTATGCAAGGTAAGAGACCTACTTTTGCAACTTCTCTATTTCAGGTTTTTTATGTTGGCTATGATTTGGTGTTAAGTAGCTAAATTGTGTATGATTAACATTTAACCCCTTTAAAGATTTACATTCTATTATTTTGCAGATGAAGACATTTTAAACACGTTTAAGCTCAGCCTGGCAAAGTCAGGGAATGGTAGAATTGTAAATCAGTGTGCTTAGTTTCCAGTCTTTTACTTTGTTCTTTACAACACAGTGGTATTTCAGCCATAGTCAGAGTCCAAATCGAGTATAAAAAATTACAGAACTCAGGGCCGGCCCATGGCTCACTTGGGAGAGTGTGGTGCTGATAACACCAAGGCCACAGGTTCAGATCCCTGTATAGGGATGGCCGGTTTGCTCACTTGGGAGAGCATGGTGCTGACAACACCAAGTTAAGGGTTAAGATCCCATTACCGGTCATCTTTTAAAAAAAAAAAAAAAAAAATTACAGAACTTATTCTTCAATTTTTAATGCTGTTAGTCATTGCTTGAACTTAAAAGCAAATCCATAGATTTGTGATTAAACAATTATAGTAAAATGCTAATTGTAAGTTTCAGGTAGTGGACATCTGGGTGCCCACTGTAAAACTAAATTTTTTTTTAATTTGAAAAATTTTAACTATGAAATGCTAGAAAAATAAGTAAATCCATAGGTTAGTCTTGAATATAATTTAGATGACTAAAGATCAATCTTTCCCTCTTTTTCCAAATTACCTTTATTAACTGCACAGCACCTTACTCTGCTCCGCAGAGGATAAAATGGGCGAAATGACAAAACTCTGCCCTCCCAGAATTTACTGTCTCTTGAAAAAGATGATTCATAAATCCCAGAAAGAGTTAAATGAGGGAAGATGATATGTGATTCATTGCCCAAAAAAAAGTTTGATTATTCTAAAAAGTCATGTTTAATAAACTGTTCAGGTATCTAAGGAGGCATCTTTGTACTTTTCCATTCTAAAGCCCGTGAAGAGTGAGCAATACAAATGGAACTTTGTTTTCTGTTGGTAGGCAAGGGGGGCACCATGAGCTGGCAGAACGCCTTGTAGAAATACAGTATGAGCTGACTGACAGACTAGCCTTCTATCTCTGTGGCAGGAAACCAGGTGAGTGAAAGGATAACAACTTCTCCATACCTCCAATCAGGAAGGTTCTGGAAAAACAAGTTGGGACATTATTTTCTATGTTCTCCTCTGCTTTAACATATCCTCGAGAAAATCGTGATTAGGTTTTTATTTGAAATAACTGCAGAATTTTCAGTTATATGTAAAAGATATAAAATGGTCAAATCTCCTTGAATTTTTAGTTTTTAAAACTGTATTTTAGCTCTAGAAAAGTTGCTGTTTCAAGAATCAGCCAAGAACATAATTGAACCAATATGGAATGTATGCAACAGTCTCGAACATCATGGGACTAAGAATGGGAGAGTTAAGCAATAACTTTATTGTAGTTATTTGAAGAATTCTGCCATCTGAGGCATGGAAGAAGGTCCAAAAGTGAACTTTGCCATTAGCCAACTTTGCTACTTGTGATATGGAACAGAGATCAGCAAACCATGGTTTGTGAGCCAAATCCAGCTTATCACCTGTTTTATTAAATAAAGTTTTATTGCATGATAGCAATGCCTACTCATTTACATCTTGTGTATGGCTGCTTTCACACAACAGCAGCAGAGTTGAATAGATTGAGTAGTTGCATCAGAGGCCATATGGCCACAAAGCCTAAAATATTTACTGTTCAGCCCTTTATAGAAAAAGTTACCACCAGGGCCAGCCTGTGGCTCACTTGGGAGAGTGTGGTGCTGATAACACCAAGGCCATGGGTTCGGATCCCTATATAGGGATGGCTGGTTGGCTCTCTTGGGAGAGCGTGGTGCTGACAACGCCAAGTCAAGGGTTAGGATCCCCTTACCAGTCATCTTTAAAAAAGAAAAGTTTCCCCTGATACATAATATCCACACACATGTACACAGTGGTTCTCCATACTGGTTGTACAGTAGAGTAAAAAGCCCCTGGTATGATTCCAGTTCTAGGTGAAATGGAGTAAGCAAACCCCACCCTGTCTCTCCTGCTGAATAGATCTAAAGTCCTGGACCAAATATTTGGAGTAGTTATCTAAGGAGTCTGAAAATAACTTCTAGCTGGTCGATTAGGGAACTCAAAGTGCCATCTAGCTGCTGGTGAGTGTCCTGTTTATTTTGCTTCTGATATCGTGTCAACAACATGGAAGTACATAACAGATGCAAAGAAGCCTTCTCTTTCTGGTCTGAGGAGCAGGAAATGGGACTCCTACATGACAGAGAGTAGGGGGATTCCTTTGGGGTTTTTTTCTCCTCCTCCTCCCTTTTTCCATTCTCTCATCCCAGCCCTAGGCAAGCCTGTGGCTGCAATAGCAACAACAACAGTGGCAGCACAGGTGCCTAAATGTCTGATGAGGGGAATGACAGGAATCCTGATTGCTTTTCTTTTTTTCTCTATTCTCACACCACCTGCCCAGGAGGCAGAACCTAACCTGATCAGTTGCCTGGTAAACCAAAATTCCTAACATTCTCCATAGAGTTTAAAGAAGACCCAGAGAGACACAACATAATATACAAAATGTCCAGGATACCATCCATAGTGACTCAACATATGAAGAACCAGGGAAAAAAATCATGGGCTTGCAATGGGAAAGCAATCAACAGACACCTACCCCAAGATGACACAGATGTTGGAATTATTAGACAAAGATTTTAAGCATGGTGCTGATAACACCAAGGTCCAGGGTTCAATCCCTGTGCTGGCCAGCCACAAAAAAAAAAAAAAAAAAAAGATTTTAAAGCAGCTAGTAAGACCATGCTCTAAGAAGTAAGAGTAAACATTCTTGAAACAAACAGAAATATAGAAAGTCCCTGCAGAGAAATAGAAAATAAAGAAAAGAACCAAATAGGAATGGCAGAACTAAAAAAATGTAGTAACTAAAATTTTAAAACTCACTGGATGAGCTTAATAGCAGAATAGAGATGACAAAGAAAAGTCTGAATTTAAAATAAATCACTAAAAATTATTCAGTTTGAGCAACAGAAAGATAAAGGAGTGGGAGGGAAAAAGCTGAAAAGAGCATCAGGGACCTGTGGGACAATACCAAAATATCTGATATTTGTATCACTGGACTCCCAGAAAGAGATGAGAAAGAGTGTGGTATACAGAAAAAATATTTGAAGAAATATTGGCAAAAGAATTCTCTAAGTTGGTTGAAAGACACAAACTTAATAGATTCAAGAAGTTCAGCAAATGCCAAAGATGATAAACTCAAAGAATTGTACACTCAAGACACATCAAAATAAAACTGCTGTGGGCCGAGCCCGTGGCGCACTCGGGAGAGTGCGGTGCTGGGAGTGCAGTGGCACTCCCACCGCAGGTTCGGATCCTATATAGGGATGACCAGTGCGTTCACAGCGCTCACTGGCTGAGCGTGGTGCGGCCAGTCTCAAAAAGGACAAAAAAAATAAATAAATAAAAATAAAACTGCTGAAAACTAAAATTGAAGAAAATATCTTGAAAACAGCCAGGAAAAAAAAAAAAGACGTGTAATAAGTAGAAAAATAATAATTTGAATGATGGTGCATTTCTCATCAGAAACCATGGAGATGAGAAGGAAATGAAACTATATTTTTAAAGTAGAAAGAAAAGAACTGTCAACCCAAAACTCTGTATCCAGTGAAAATAACCTTCAGAATGAAGGCAAAATAAAGGCATCCTAAGATGAAGAAAAATAAGGGAATTAGTTGCTCTAACAGAAATGTTAGAGAAAGTTCTTTGGGTGGGAGGGAAATGATACCACAGAGAATCTTGGAACTTCAGGAAAAAAGAAGAGCAACAGAAATGATAAGTATCTGTGTAATACTGTATAATATGTTTTTCTCTTATGTTCTTTAAAATATGTATGATAGTTGAAAGCAAAAGTTATAACATCATCTGGTGGGGTTTTCAGCATATGTCAATGTAATGCATTTGACAACTACAACATAAAATGGGAAAGGGTAAAAGAAATATGATGGTAAGATTTCTACTTTCTACTTGAAATGGTAAAATAGTATTTCTAAGTAGACTGAAAAGTTAAGTATATTATAATCGCTAGCACAACACTTAAAAAAAAAAGACTATACAAAGGTATCAGGTCAAATGCTTAGAGATAAATTAAAATGGAATGTTAAAAATTACTCAAATAATCAAAAGTATTTTTATTCAAAATATTTTTTAAAAGAGGAAATGGGATAATAAGAAACTGAGGACCAAACAGAATAAATAATAAAATGATAGACCTAAATCTATACATATCAATAATTACATTAAATGTTAATGATATAAACATGCCAATTACAAGCAGAGATTGTCAGAATGGATCTAAAACAAAACAAAAAAAACAAGACCTAACTATATGCTATCTTCAAGAAACCCACTTTAAATAAAATGATATAAGCAAGTTAAACACCAAAAGGTGTAAAAAAGATATATTATGCAAACAGTAAGTAAAAGAAAGCTATAGTGGCTATGTTAATATCAAAGTAGACTTCAGAGCAAGGAAAATTAGCAGGGACAGAGAGGGACCTAACATGATGATAAAAGAGACAATTCTCCAAGAAGACATACAATTCTAAGTGTATACACCCAGCAACAGAGCTTCAAAATACATGAAGCAAACTGATAGAACTGAAAGGAGAAAAAGTCAAATTGATTATTGTTGGAGATTCAATACTCCTCTTTTAGAAATAGATAGAGCTAGTAGATGGAAAATCAGTAAGGATATAGAACTGAACCAAACCAAAAACTAACTGGATCTAGTTGACATATAGAATACCCTTCTCAACAACATCAGAACACACATTATTTTCTTTTTAAATTTTTAAATTTTTTATTGAATCATAATTAATTATACATATTTTGGGGGCTCAACATTGTTGTATGTTGGTCAAATCAATTTTATTAGCATATACATTATTACAAATTGTACTTATTCTTTATGCGTCTTATCAAATCTCTCCCCATCCCCCTCTCCCTCCCTCCTCCCACTTCTGATAACCCTAGATTTCTTTTCTCCTTCTGAAAGAGTAACGGTTACTCTCTTGATTTGTTGCCTAGATGATCTGTCCAGTGCTGAGAGAGGTGTGTTCATGTCCCCCACTATTATCATAGAGTAGATGCTTCTTCTGTCACTCAGGAATGGGATTTGTGGAGAGAGACATCCTCTTCCTTTCTTCAGTCTCCGCTGGTGACTATCCTTGTGTCAATGCACTCAAGTGGCTGTCAGGCCCCCTGCATGATGGTTGTGACCTCTAGCCACTTTTGTAGCAGCCATAGCTATTGTAGTGGATGTGGTGGGCCACCCACAGGGACGTGGTGTTTTTGGCGTGTTTGTTGCCTGGTTGTGGGAGGAAGGGTCAGTCCCTGGCTCTATGCCTCAGGACTCTGGGTGGCCCCTTAGCAAGAATGCACATTCTTTTCAAGTATACATTGAACATCCTCCAAGATAGATCATATCCTGGGTCATAAAACAAACCTTAGCAAATCTAAAAGAATTTAAATCCTACAAAGTATATTTTCTGAGTATAATGGAATTAAATGATAGATAATAAAAATAAAACTGGAAAACACTCAAGTGAAATGCTTGGAAATTGAACACTCTTCTAAATAATCCATGGGTCGAAGAGGAAGGCTCAAGGGAAATTAGAAAATATTTTCAACGAAATGAAAATGAAAATATAACATATCAAAATCAGTGGGATGCAGCTAAAGCAATGCTTAGAGGAAATTTTGTAACATTAAATTCTTACCTTAGAAAAGAAAAAAGGTCTCAAATCACTAAGCTTTCCTCTGAAGATATTAGAAAAAGATGAGCAAAATAAATTTGAATAAGAGCAAAAATTAATGAAATTGAAAGAGGAAAATAGTAGAGAAAAATCAATGAAATCAAAATGAATCAATGAAATCAATCATTGATTCTTCTAAAAGACCAATAAAATTGATTAATGTCTAGCCAGACTGACAAAAAAAGCAAAGAGTACAAAGATGGGGACATTACTAAAAACCTCACAGACATTACAGGATAATTAAAAAATAATATAAAAACTCTGTGCACATAAATTGGACAACTTAGATAAAATGGACTAATTCCTTAAAAACCACAAACTACCCAAACCCACTGCAGAAGAAAGAGATAATATAAATGTGTAACTATGTTTTAAAGGATTTGAATTTATACTTGAAAACATTCCATTAAAGCCTCAGGCCCAGATGGTGAATATTTCTGTGAACTGGCAGAAGTGATGTTGCCATATGTTCAGTAAATATAGTTTATGACGCACATGGTCCACTACCTTTACAATTATTACTCTTAATCAGTATTTTTAGGTGTTTGGAATTCACATTTCAAGTTTTACACATGAAATGAGACTATTCTACCAAACATTTAAAGAAGAAATAATATCAGTTCTTCATGATATCTTTTAGAAAATAGAAGGAGAGGGAACACTTCTCAACTCATTTTATGAGGCCAGTATTATCTTGATACCAAACCCAGCACAAAAAAATAACCCTTGTGAACAAGACAAATCCTTACCAAATGTTAAACAGATTGAATTAAATATTACGTAAAAAGAAAAATATGATACAACCAAGTGGGGTTTCCAGATATGCAAGGCTGATTCAGTAATTGAAAACCAGTTAATATGATCTATTATGTTAACAGACTAAAAAAGAAAAACTATATCAGTTAATGTAGAAAAAGCATTTCAACAAAATTCAACATTCATTCATGATAAAAAAGAAAAAATAAGGGGTTAGCAAGAAATTGGTAAAGGGCCACAAAAAATGATTACATTGTGTAATGATAAATATAGTAATGAAAAAAAAGAAAAGAAAAAACCTTAGCAAACTACAATAAATGGGACTTCCTTAACCTGATAAAGGATATCTTTAGAGAACCAACAGCTAACATCACCCTTAATTATGAAAGACTGCTTTTGTCCTCAGATTGGGAACAAGACTAGGATGTCCACTCTTACCACTCCTATTCAGCATCACACTGGAAATTCTAACAGGTGCCATAAGGCAAGAAAAATAAGTAAAAGGCATAGAGCTTGGAAAGGAAGAAATAAACCCATCCACATTCAGATGAGATGATTTCTTATCTACCTAGAAAATCCCAAGGAACCTACGAAAAAGTTTCTAGAACTAATAAATGAGTTTAGCAGGGTTGTAGAATACAAGGTAGACAGCCAAAAATCAATCATATTTCTATAGACTAATAATGAATAATTGGTAGCTGAAACTAGAAAAACAATACCATTTACAGTAGTTCCAAATTAAATACTCAGGTATAAATCTAACGAAATATATGTAGGATTTATATGCTGAAAACTACAAAATGCTGATGAAGGAAATCAAGGAAGACCTGAACAAGTAGAGAGACATACTGTGTTTATGTATTGGAAGACCCTATAGTTAACATGTCAGTTCTTCACAAATTAATGTAAAAATTTAATTCAATTCAGGATTTCTTGTAGACATCAACATGCTGGTTCTAAAACTTAAATGGAAAGACAAAGGAACTAGAATATTTAAGACAATTTTGCAAAAGAAGAATAATGTGAGAGGAAGCACACCACTCAATTTTGAGACTTGCCGTATAAAGCACGACAGACAGCAAGACAGTATGGCATCGATGAAGGGATAGACACACAGATCAATGAAACAGTATGGAGAATCCAGCAATAGAACCACACAAATAGGTTCAGTTGATTTTGACAAAGGTGCAAAGATCATTCAGTGTAGGAAGTAATCTTTTCAATATATGATTTGGGACAACTGGACATCCATGTGCAGAAAAATGAACTTCAACCTAAAGTTCAGATGTGATACAAAATTAACTCAAAATGGATCATAGATCTAAATGTAGAACTTAAACCTATAAAACTTCTAGAAGTAAACATAGGAGAAAATCTTCGTGATCTTGGATTAAAGTTCTTGGGAATAACACCAAAAGCACAATTCATAAAAGAAAATATTGATAAATTGTACTCCATTAAAATTGAAAACTTTTGCTCTGAGAAAACTAAGGTTAAGAGAATGAAAAGACAAGCCACAGACTAGGAGAAAATATTTGGAAGTCACATATTCAACAAAGATCCTGTGTCCAAAATATTTAAAGAACTCTTAAAACTCAACAGTAAGAAAACAAACAACCCAAGAAAAATTGGGTAGATTTAATATAGAGATGGCAAAAAAAAAAACAAAAACAAAAAATCAT